>NC_056726.1:1428842241-1428964741 GCF_019279795.1 Protopterus annectens
ATGCTCACCCCTCATACATAACCCAGCTAACCTAAGACCAAATACTCACCCCCATTAAATTGATTTATTTGTGTTGCATTGAATATTAACTGAACTGAAAGTTTTGACTGTGTTTTGTCCGTTAGTGCTTGCTAGATTTTTATTGCTGTTAGTAATTGCAGACGGGGGTAGTCTCATTCATTGATATCCTGTCACTGCCTATTTAAGTGGTACATTTAGGAATATTTTCTGCCTAAAACCTCAGCTTTGGCTGGCTAAGATCTAGCTGTATTCAAATGGATGTATAAGAGAATTTAAGAACCTTTTATCTGCACATTTTCAAATAATACAGCATTTAAATTGATTTATTTGTGTTGCATTGAATATTAACTGAACTGGAAGTTTTGACTCTGTTTTGTCAGTTAGTTCCCCACCCACGCTCCCTGTTTTTGTGTTAATCTTGGTGGCTTTGAAACTGCCCGCCCTTCTTGTAAATTTGTGTTTGGATACTCCTTCTGGGCCCATCTCATTTGCTCACTCAATTGAGTGCAGTGAGATCATATTCTGATTTCAGGCACTCCTACTGTGTACAAAGAGTGCATCTGGGAAAGAAAAAATAATAATTTAAGCTTGTTTCCTGCCTTTCCTGTAAGTGGTCTAGACTGTTTGTAGGCTTCTG
This sequence comes from Protopterus annectens, assembly GCF_019279795.1. Taxonomy (NCBI): domain Eukaryota; kingdom Metazoa; phylum Chordata; order Ceratodontiformes; family Protopteridae; genus Protopterus; species Protopterus annectens. The sequence goes on from NC_056726.1 coordinate 1,428,842,900, forward strand.
AGCCCCCAAGCCTTTCTGTTTTGGAAGGAAGCGTTCTAGCTTAATTTTGTTTCTTAGAAGTAGCCAGTTTTCTAGCTTCAGCACTCAAATCTGTTTCTTTGAACTCAGCACTTGTTCAGAACTTGTTGTAAGCACTAAATAAGCTGCAAATTACTACAGCACTCAACTTTCCTCACTTGTCTACAGGAAAGCAGTTTTTAGGACTTAATAAATGAGCACTTAGCCAGGCATGTATAAGGGCCAGCTCCTGGTGATTTCTCCTGTCTACCTGATGAATCTGGGTATCTTGGTACAATGCAGCAATTGGCTCATGTACACAGACGACCCTCTCCTCCTACCACCCGACACTACAACCTGTGAGAGATGCACTTATATAGCCAAACTGGAAGCAAAGCTCTCTTCACCCAAGACTGGACTAGACAGTCAAGAAGAGAAGGTAAACACTTGCACCACACCACACTCATCATATAGTCCCTCAAAACTTACACCACCAAAACACACACATAGAAACACAAAACACACACCTACATTCATGGAAGCTCTCAATAAAAACCTGCCCAAGCATCAGGGACCTCCAAAGCAGAAACACAAGCAAACTCCACCCCCCCCAACACAACCCAAATGACACATAGCCCACAATCTCAGTGTGCCACTCAACCACAGCCCATAAGGCATAACAGCGTACCCAGCACTCTAGTCATAGGTGACACTATAGTCAGATACACTGATGTTCCACTCACCAGGCTAAACAAGGAGAAAGTTACTGTCAGCTGCCTGTCAGGTGCCAGGATCTGCCACATAATGCACGCACTCAGGTCACTCCACAACAAGTACAAATATGACACTGTCATTGTCCATGTTGGTGTGAATGACCTGAGACATACCTCCCTGGACTACATGAAAAGAGACATGGAGGAGCTCTCCAATCTTGTAGCCCAGGCTGGTATGACCCTGGCCCTGAGTAACATCCTGCCATCACCCAGAATGATGCTACAGTACAAGGACAAAATGATTGACTTCAACAATTGGCTAAGCTTCTGGTGTCATTCTAAGGGGTTCCAGTATTTGTCTGCCTGGGATGACATGATCGACAGACCACAATGCTTTGCCAGAGATGGCCTGCACCTGTCGCCTTTGGGATTCCGGATACTGGCTAAGGCTCTTGCCACCCTATAGTGCCTTTTTTAGGCAAGGTTCAAATGACAAATTCACCACCATAACAGGTACAAGCAAGCAAAATCTGAGGGTAATGCTACTCAGTGCTAGAAGTCTAAACTTCAAAATGCACTCACTTGAGGCACTTCTTAAAATGGAGAACATCGACATCTGTGCAGTGACAGAGACCTGGTTCAGAGCACCCCTGCATTACCAGGCTATATTTCATACTACACCTTTCGGCCACCTAACTCGGAATGAAGCACTAAAGGTGGAGGCGTGTCCATATTCATTAAGGATATCCACACCTCCAGGCTAGTTGCACAGCATAATGCATCCGAGATTATACAAGTGCAACTAACTCTGGGCAAGACCACAATCCAAATTGTAGCTTGTTACAGACCCCCCCACCATGCCCCAGGATTCCTACTCCTCATTTCTTGATACACTGGAAAGCATTAGGGTACAACCTAACACCCTAATAATGGGTGATTTCAACTACCCCACCATTAACTGGGAAAACTATTTATGTACTACTCTTTTGCTCAATGTTTTCTGGAATTCATAAATTCCAATGCCTTGGATCAACTTATTCACACCCCCAACAGGGGCAGCAATATCCTAGACCTGGTTGTTACCAACATGGCCAATTGGTGTTCCACACCAGAGGTCAATTCCTCGTTAGTCAAATCCGACCACAAGGTCATCACCCTAGGCATCCACATCCTGCCCCCATCCCCAATTAGGGAAACTACCGGAAAAAACTTTTCCAAAGCCAACTTCACACTTCTTAAGACAGAAGAGGCAAACTTCATGACACCCATGCAGACAGACAATAGAAGTACGACAGCTGAATCCTACACAAATGCACTTTATAAGTACTTACACGAGTGCATGGATCATGCTATCCCTAATAGAACCAAGATGCTATCCTCCAAAAAAAGGAAGCCAGTCTGGTGGTCCTCTGCCATAAACAAACTCTACAACAGAAGAAAGAAACTGTTGCAAAAAAGAGTAAAATCCCATGACTGGAGGAACTCCATGGTCAACCTCAGTAAGAAGCTGAGATCCCTCATAAAATCCTCCAAAGCTAGTTACAAAAACAAAATTGCCACTGACTCTAAAGACAACCACAAAGCATTCTATAGCTATGTCAAGAATCTCAATGGCAACACTCAGATCTGCTCTGAGTTACAGCACAATGGCACTAAATATACAGAAGCAACTGATATTGCCAACATCCTGGCAGATAGGTTCAGTGCTAACATTACCCCCCTCTCACCCTCTAGAGGGCCTATCTCTATACAGGAAGAATGCAAAGTTCCTGTAATTATGGCTGCACAGGTAAAAAACACACTCTCCAAAGCCAAGAACACAGCATCCATGGGACCTGACAATATCCCAGGGTGTTCTACATGAACTACAGAATGAACTGGCACCCTACCTAAGTACCATGTTCAATCATAGCCTCACCTCAGGCTTTGTTCCCACTGTATGGCACACCGCGACAGTTATCCTACTCCACAAAGGGGGATCATGACGGACCCCGGGAAGTACTGCCCCATTAGCCTAACGAGCCTGGTCTGCAAGGCCATGGAACATATCATCATGGAACTCATAAACAAAGACATTGGTAATCTCCAAACTCTGGACCCTACCCAGTTCGGATTTGTAAAAGGCAGATCATGTCTCCTAAACCTGATTGACTTTTTTGAAGCAGTCACCAAAGCCATAGATGAGGGTAAGGTGGTTCACACAGGTTATCTAGATCTCACCAAGGCTTTCAACACCATTCCCCACTCTGGAATTATAGATAAGCTCATTAAACTAGGTATAAATCCCTATGTCACAAGATTGGTTGCCAACTGGCTCACAGACAGAACCCACACTGTGAAAGTAGCAGACTCCAAATCCGACTTCAGACCAGTGACAAGTGGAGTACCACAGGGTTCAGTCCTGGGTCCTCTCCTGTTTGGTATCTACTTCTCTGAAGTACAGGCTAACACAGAAGATCTTTGGCTAACAAAGTTTGCAGATGACTGCAAACTAGGAACCATAATCAAAACTCCTAATGATGTGGACATACTACAAAAGGGTCTCACTGAGACAGATGCCTGGTGTCAAAGCCATGGCCTGAAGCTCAATGTCAAAAAGTGTATTGTCATCCCCTTTGGTAAAAACTCTGTGCCCATGAACTCCCACATAGCTGGTAGTCTACTTAACACCGAAAATGTGATAAGAGCCCTTGGGACACAGGTGGACAGTAGTCTCTCCTTTGATAATCACATCACCACACTGGTCAGGAAATCCTTCTATGTGGCTCACCTCATCTCAAAAGGTTTCTCATCCAGAAAAAAAGAGGTCATTGTTTCCCTCTACTCATCACTCATTAGACCCATTATAGAGTACAATGCCCCTTTTGGTATGTACCTCACAAGACATCTATAACAACTGGAAAGGCCACAGAAATACCTCCCAAAGAGGATTACTGGCCTCATACAGATGCCCTACACAGACCGTCTCAAAAAACTCCTGCTTACTCCGTCGCATATCGCCTACTCAGAGGTGATCTCTGCCTAACATACAAAGCTATGTCAAGCCCAGAGCTGTTGGACATGCTACACCTAAAGAAATCCCAATCCCTCCGAGCTACACGCTAAACCTTGTCACCACAATAAACAGAACATGCTGGAGGGATAGATTCCTGTCCCAGAGACTTCCCATACTCTGGAACAGACTACCTATCTATGTCAAACAGAGCTCCTCATTAGCACTCTTCAAAAAAAATCTTGATGATTGGATAGGAAATTCACCCAAGGGATCACTTCTGTGGCTCTGCTCGACAGGGGCACAGGAAAATAATTTTCTTGGGTGGCGAAAGCCAGGGTACATTTTTGGCTAGGCTTATATAGACCCTAGGGCCAATAGCCTAGTATCTACCTATGAAGCTATGAACCATACATAACCCAACTACACATTCTATTACTCTTCACCCCAAAGTACTTGCTAAGCATTTAACAATACACTTAGTGAATATCTGCAGCATTCTCAACAAAGTTAGTGAATTTCATGCTTGGATGACACAACACTCCAAAGATACAATAAGCCTTACTAAAACTTGGCTCAAACCTCACATCTTAAAAAAATAATTCTTGCTCTCCAGTTACAACATACTACAGTTTGATAGACCTAATAAAAAGGTGGTGGAGTTGCTATACTCTACTCTAACCACCGCACCTTGTCCCCCCTATCCAATCCTCCCCTTCATTTAACCCTGCTGACCCCTAACTGCCAAGTGCAAAATTAATGACCATAATAGGTTCATAGGTTCATAGGTAAGTACTAGGCTATCTGCCCAAGGGCATTTATAAGCCTAGCCAGAATGTGTTGGCTTTTGCCAACCCTTAGATTAGTTCCCTGTGCCTCTGTCCAGCAGAGCCATTGCAGTGATCCCCGGGTTAAATTTTCTGTTTCGCATCCACCCGTCAAGGTTTCTCTTGAAGAGTGTTACTGAGGGGCTCTGCCTGATGTATATTGGAATCCTGTTCCAAAGCATGGGGAGTCTCTGGGATAGGAATCTATCTCTCCAGCATGTCCTATTTATCATTGTGGTGAGGTTTATATCTCTAGAGCGTGTGGCTCTCCGGGATTTATTTTTTTTTAGGTGGAGCATGTCCATCAATTCTGGGTTGGACATGGCCTATGATGGGTCTAATGAGTGATGAGTAGAAAGGCACAATAACCTCTTTTGTTCTAGATGCGAACCCTTTTGTGATTAGGTGGGTCACATAGAAGGATTTTCTAACCACCTTGGCAATATGATTATCAAAGGAGAGATTACTATCTATTTGGGTCCTCAGATCCCTTGTGTGGTAGTTTATGGGTACTTTGTTTTTTCCAAAGGGAATGACTATGCACTTTTTGGCAATTAGCTTGAGGCCATGATTTTGACACCAGGTATCCGTCTCAGTGAGACCCATCTGGGGGGTGTCTGTATCAGCTGGAGAATCAATTATGGCCCTTAGTTTGCAGTCATCTGCAAACTTGGTTAGCCATAGTCCTCCTATGCTTGCCTGTACCTCTGAGAAGTATATACCGAACAGGAGGGGACCTAGGACTGAGCCCTGGGGAATGCCACTTGTAACCTGTTTAGAGTCAGACATAGAGCCTGCAACTCTCCATGTGTGTTCTATCCATGAGCCAGTTGGCAACCCATCTCGTGACGTAGGGGTTTATGTTCAAGCTGGGGAGCTTGTCTATAATACTAGAATGGGGAATGGTGTTGAAAGCCTTTGCAAGGTCTAGATAGGCTGTGTGGACCTCCTTTCCCTCATCTAATGCCTTGGTAACCATCTCAAAGAAGTCCACCAGGTTTAGAAGGCATGATCTGCCCTTAACAAAGACAAACTGGGTAGGGTCCAAGGTTTGGAGGTTCCCAATGTCTCTGCTGTTGAGATCCATGATGATGCATTCCATAGCCTTGCAGACCAGGCTAGTCAGGATTATAGGGCGATAGTTCCCAGGGTCCGTTGTGGCTCCACGTTTGTGGAGTGGGATAACTGTTGCTGTGTACCACTCTGTGGGTACATAGCCTGTAGAGAGGCTGAGTTTGAACAGTGTTTTTAGGTGAGGGGCTAGCTCATTTTGGAGTTTTTATAAGACACAGCCTGGGACACCGTCCGGTTCCATTGAAGCTGTGTTTTTGGCTTTGGATGGGGCTGTTTTAACCTGTGTGTCTATGATTGATGGGGCCCTACATTCTTCTGGTATGATTATGGGTCCTTTAGGGGGTGAGAGGGGGGTGAAGTTTGCATTAAACCTGTCTGCCAGAATGTTGGCAATATCAGTTGGTTCAGTGTATTTTGTGCCATTCTGCACTAACTCAGAGCAGATCGGAGTGTTTCCACTTAGGCTCTTGATATAGCTAAAGAACGCTTTGTGGTTATCTTTGGAGTCATTGGCAATTTTTCTTTTGAAAGTAGCCTTGGATGATTTAATGAGGGATCGTAGTTTCTTGCTGATACTGATCAGGGATGTATTTCCTTCTTGGGATTTTACTGTTTTTTTGTACTAGCTTCCTCCTTCTTTTGTATAGCTTGTTTATGGCAGGGGTCCACCAGACTGGTTTCATTTTCTTGGAGGAGTGAGTCTTGGTTTTACTTGGGATAGCATGATCCATGCATTCCTGCAGATGCTCATAGAGTGCCTTTGTAAAGGTTTCAGCAGCTTGGACAGCATTGTCTTTTTGCCTGGGGGCTGTAAACCTTTCCACCTTGGTCTTAAGTAATGTGAAGTTTACTTTTGAAAAGTTTTTCATGGTGGTTTCCTTGATTGGGGGTGGGGGCAGAATGTGGATATCCAGATTGATTAGTCTATGGTCTGATCTAACCAGCGAGGGGTTGACCTCCGGTGTGGAACACTGGCCACCCATGTTGGTGATGACTAGGTCCAATAAGTTGTTCCCTCTGGTGGGGGTGTTGACCAGTTGATCCAAGGCATTCGAGTTTATAAATTCTAGGAAGCGTTGGGCAAGGGAGTTAGTACTTGAGTAGTTCTCCCAGTTTATGTTTGGGTAATTGAAATGACCCAGTATTAGGGTGTTTGGTAGGACCTTCAAATTTCCCAGTTTCTCCAGAAATGTGGAATGGGGGTCCTGGGCCATGGTGGGTGATCTTTAGCAAGCTACAATTTGGATTGCAGTTTTGCCTGTTGTTAGTTGCACATGGATGATCTCTGATGCATTGTGCTGCACCACTAACCTGGAGGTGTGGGTATATGGATACACCCCCGCCTTTTGTGTTTCGGTCCTGGTTCTGTGGCTGAAAGGTATGGTATGAGTTAAAGCCTAATAGTGCTGGGGTGCTCTCAGGAGCCTTAAACCAAGTTTCTGTTACTCCACAGATGTCGATGTTCTCCATACTGAGGAGTGCCTTGAGTGTGTGCCTTTTAAGGTTTAGACTTCTGGCATTGAGTAGCATTACCCTCAGTTTTTGGTTACTTGTGCTACTTATGGTGGTGGGTTTGTCTTTTGAGCCTTACCTAAAAAAGGTACTATGGGGACGGCAAGAGCCTTGGCCAGTATTTGAAAGCCTAAGGGTGACAGGTGCAAGCCATCTCTTGCGAAGCAACGTGGCTTGTTGAGCATGTCATCCCAGGTGGACAGATACTGGATCCCCTTTGAATGACACCAGAAACTTAGCCAATTGTTGAAATTGATCATTTTTTCTTTATACTGTGGCATCATTCTTGGTGAGGGCAGGATGCTACTCAAGGTCAGAGTCATATCGGCCTGGGCTACATGATCAGAGAACTCTTCCATTTCTCTTTTCATGTAGTCCAGGGAGGTACATCTTAGGTCATTCACACCAACATGGACAATGACAGAGTTGTATTTGTACTTGTTCTGGAGTGACCTGAGTGCTTGTGTTATGTGGCGGATTCTGGCACCCGACAGGCAGCTAACTGTAACCTTCTCCTTGTCCAGCCTAGTTAGTGGGACATCAGTGTGCCTGACTATAGAGTCGCCTATTACTAGTGTATTGGGTATGTTATTTTGCATTAAGGGCTGTGATTACGTGGCACACTGATTATGTGAAGTATGTGTTTCATGGTTGGTGATGGGGTGTAGAGGTTGCTTGGATGTCTAATTTGGAGGTCTCTGTTGCTTTTGCAGATTTTTATTTAGAACCTCCGAGTATGTTTTCATGTATTCATGTGTGTTATTTGCCGGTGTTGGGTTATTAGGTCTATGTGAGACTGGTGGTGTGTTGCCAATATTACCCTTCTCCTTTTGACTGTCAGTTCCAGTCTTGGGTTGAGAGAGCTTTGCCTGCAGTCATATATTAGTGTTTGGTGGTAGGAGGAGAGGGTTGTCTGTGTACATGAGGCAGTTGTAACATTGCCTCAAAATGCCCAGATCTGCCAGGTGGACTGCAGAGTACACCAGAAACTGCCCTTTGGACATGCCTGAATAGGTAGAGTAAGCTGTTTTACTGATTGGCTGGTGGGGACGAATAGAGAGCCTTGTCCTTCTGGACAGTATAGGGGGGTCTAGTGCTAGGGTTAATTAGTGCTTTCTATGAGTTTTAAGCAAGTGCTTGACTGTGAAATGAATGGTTTCAGTGCTAAAGTTGAAGGTTTGTCTAGTTCAAAGGGAAAAATTGAAGAGTAGTGTCAGAAAAATATGTATTAATGTGTGTATTAGTAATATGCTTAGTGCATTTAGAGCTTGAAAAGGGTTAACACATTTATTCTGTTTCATACTGCATAAATCTGTACAAACTGCAGATGCTTTCTGACCTTGTATTGTCAGATAAAATCTTTGCTTATGCTTGGAAATTTACTGAGAAGCAGATGATTTCTGCTTGTGTTAGGAAAATAATGAATAGAACAATACTACTTGTGTAAATGTTATGAGGCTTAGACAAGAAGTTCCGCTTGTGCTGTGAGAAAATACACAGCTGTAGAAGCAATAGATAATTAGAACAAAGACTGCTTGAAAATATGAACTGTAATCAGCATTTGCTTATGCCAGAGTTAGAAAGTACCTTGAAATGTAACACATGCATTAGAACTATACAATAGAAGCTTGTAACGGGTTAGTCCTCACCAAGGTCAGGTTGTTTTTCTCAAAAAGTTTCTCACAAATCTAGTCATATCAGCAGAAAGTCTGAGTAACATCTGCTGTAGAACAATACTAAAAGTTGTGTTTGATTACGTCAGCCATAGAAGGCCATGTCTTGTAAAATAGTATAAGAATAGCATACTTCCTGTTAGTAGTTAGGCAAAAGTCTTGTATTTGCATGTTTTTGTCTCTTTGCTGCAAGTTATTAAATGTGCCTTAACTGAACCTTACGTGTATTGGTCTTTGAAGTTTTTTCCTTTGACAAGTAGACTTCGTGGAGCCGAGAATAATTTACCTCTAGCTAAATGGCGCTGCCCGGTGCACGCAACCACACAAATGCGGTTTTTATAGCAGGGAAGTGAAAGAGATAGAAGTTAGCCCAAAATGGCAGATAAACTACTAACTTCTGGGCTGAAACCACTCCTCCAGGGACAGATAGGATGCCCAAAGCTCCCCTCTCTCACAGGTGAATAGAGAAACTTCCTTCTATCCAAGTAAGGTATGGGCAACACAGAAACTTGTAACACAGCCCTGGATTCAGCAATAACCTGAAAACTGGACTATACTAGTTCAGAAAGGCATTAAAAAGTATATATACATATATATATATATATATATATATATATATATATTTTTTTTTTTTTTTTTCTTCAGAAAATACAACAGATACAATCAAAATTAGCCCAAAATGGCCACTAAACTACTAACTTCTGGGCTGAAACCACTCCTCCAGGGGCAGATAGGCTGCTCAAAGCTCCTCTCTCTCACAGGTGAACAGAGAAACTTCCTTCTATCCAAGTAAGGTATGGGCAACACAGAAACTTGTAGCTCAGCCCTGGATTCAGCAATAACCTGAAAACTGGACTATACTAGTTCAGAAAGGCGGGTAATAAGTATATATATATATATATATATATATATATATATATATATATATATATATATGTATTTTTTTTTTTTCTTCAGAAAATAGAATAGATGGAATCAAAACAATGTTGTAAATGCACAGAAAAGGCTATCACACTTTATTGTGTAGCCTACAACAGTTAAACAGATTATTTAAACACAAAAATGACTTAATTCAAGTGCAGCCAGCAAATAAGTACAATATGTAGCAATAACAAACCTTTGAAATCACAGATTCGCTAAAAAGACTGGCGTTTTAGGCGGAATTAGTTAAGACAGCAAGAAAAGCAGAAAAATGATGCTTAAATTACTCCAAAGTCACTCTTTTGCCTGTCTGCTGTAGACTCTGCAGAACACCTGGAAGGCACTTGTTGAACAGAATACAAGCGCAAAAACTGCACAAATGCGGTTTTTAAAGCAGGAGAAGTGAAAGAGATAGAAAGTTGCCCAAAATGGCCAATATAATACTAACTTCTGGGCTGAAATCACTCCCCCAGGGACAGATAGGCTGCTCAAAGCTCCCCTCTCTCACAGGTGAACAGAGAAACTTCCTTCTATCCATGTAAGGTATGGGCAACACAGAAACTTGTAACACAGCCCTGGATTCAGCAATAACCTGAAAACTGGACTATACTAGTTCAGAAAGGTGGGAAACAAGTATTTTTTTTTTCAGAAAATAGATCAGATACAATCAAAATTATCCCAAAATGGCCAATAAACTACTAACTTCTGGGCTGAAACCACTCCTCCAGGGACAGATAGACTGCTCAAAGCTCCCCTCTCTCACAGGTGAACAGAGAAACTTCCTTCTATCTAAGTAAGGTATGAGCAAAAACAGAAACTTGTAACACAGCCCTGAATTCAGCAATAACCTGAAAACTGGACTGTACTAATTCAGAAAGGCGGGAAGCAAGTATATATATATATATTTTTTTAGAAAATAGAGCAGATACAGTCAAAACAACACTTTACCCAATTAACCAGTTAAAAAGCTCAGAACTGAGCCCTGTTCCAGCAGTCTTCAATCAGACAAGTTCTAACTGCACAGTCCTGCCACTAGGGTACAGTGAAACCTTCTCCAAAAAAGAAGGCCTGATCAGTGCACAAGTTATACAAACAAAGCTAGATCCAGCCGGCCTGAATCTAGTCTATGCTACAGCAAACAAGGCGTACTGATTTCAGAAAGAAACAGTTCAAGTAAGCATGCGCAATAAGCCTTTAACCAGAAATTCCCAGCTCAGAAGGGCAGAATTTAGCCTCTCCTTCCACAAAAGTGCAGACCACAGACCTTCTCAATGTAAAATAACTGGCCTGAAGCCCAAGTGCTTAACCCAGAACTAATACACTTTTAGAATAACAGACACTGAGCCTTCAATCAGCAGTTCCCAACTTAGAAGGATGTACGCTACCTGTCCTGCCACAACAGTGCAGACCACAAACCTTCTTAATTGAAAACAACTGGTTTGAAGCCCAAATGCTTAAACCAAGGGCCTTTGAATAACAGTTACAATTTAATCAGGCTACTAACAAGCAGTAATAAAGGCAGAAGAATAAATTCAATTGAGTACTTTTAAGAAGAAAATAGGCTAGAGGTTAGAGAAATATGTTGGCAGTTGTTATTGGAAGCCAATAGATTCCCAGGGCTGAATGAATACATATCCATTGCTCCTATTTTAAAAATGAGAGCTGCAAAACTACAAAATAAGTACATATATTGTTTTGCAAGTTTTCTTTTTGTTGGTTTTTGATTCAAGTTTATTTACCTGTCCAACACATTGTGATGGTTTTAGTATTTATATATTTATTTTAAAGTTCTTTTTAAAAAAATGTGCATGCTTTTATCTATTTTCATTTGTATTTGTGGCAAGTTGGTAGGTTGTCACGAACATTTTAGTTATAGGATTTAATTGGTGTCAATTAAACAATTGTTTTAACTATTAATTAAATTGGGAGGGGTATATAAGCAGGCACAGCCTTCATTCATTCATTTTACATCTGAAGAAGTCTGGTGGACGAAAACGCTTTGTATTGTGTGGCGTTTATGCTATTAAACCTGCTGCTGCTTACACCTACAGGCTTGTATTTATTATTTATTATTACCTCCTGCCTCTTTGGGTTCCTGTTGTGGTTTTACTTTTAAGAAGAGGCAAAAGCAAAATAAGGTAATAAAGTAAGAAGAAACATAAATACAGTAAAGCAGATGAAGTGCACATTTTTTTTTTGGAGAGGGAGGAAAGAGAGCAGATTAAGATACTACAGGGGAATGTCCTTCCCAAGTGCTCTCTCTGTACACCACAGAGGAGATGGGACTGGTAGGAGTATCTGAAATCAAAATATAATCTCACTGTACTCAGTTGAGTGAGCAAATGAGATGGGTCCAGGAAGAGTGTGCAAAAACAGATTTACAGCAGGGGCGGGCAACTCCAAAGCCACCAAGATTAACACCACAACAGGAAACGGAGGGGGATGAGGAACTAACTGCAGAGAGACAGAGACACAATATTTACTGAATCAAAGACAGACAATATTTACTGACTCAAATGTTAAATAAGTGCAGAGAAAAGTATACTTAAACCAGTAGTTGCAGAGAGACAGAGACACAATATTTACTGAATCAAAGACAGACAATATTTACTGACTCAAATCTTAAATAAGTGGAGAGAAAAGTATACTTAAATCAGCTTGTGTCCAGTTGATATATGCAGACAAGTCTCAGTAGCCAACAAGTCCAATTAAAAGATATATGCAGACAAGTCTCAGTAGCCAGCAAGTCCAATTCAAATGATTATTAATGCTAGCAGAAACCCCCAGGCTAACTAACACTAACACAGGAATTTCAAAGCAGTCTAACAACTTTCAATGAGCCCATATGGCTACACTTTTTTACACTTCAGGCAACTTAACTGCAGAGAGACAGACACAATATTTACTGAATCAAAGACACACAGTATTTACTGACTCAAATCTTAAATAAGTGTAGAGAAAAGTATACTTAAATCAGCTTGTGTCCAGTTGATATATGCAGACAAGTCTCAGTAGCCAGCAACTCCGATTAAAATGATTACTAGAAATGTAACCAACACAGATTTTAATGCTAGCAGAAACCCCCAGGCTAACTAACACTAACACAGGAATTTCAAAGCAGTCTAACAACTTTCAATGAGCCCAGATGGCTACACTTTTTCACACTTCAGGCAACTTAACTGCAGAGAGACAAGAGACACAATATTTACTGAATCAAAGACACACAATATTTACTGACTCAAATCTTAAATAAGTGCAGAGAAAAGTATACTTAAATCAGCTTGTGTTCAGTTGATATATGCAGACAAGTCTCAGTAGTCAGTAACTATGATGCAATATATATAACCCCTGTTGACAACACCACCATATTACAACAAATCCTCTCCTGGCTCACACATAATATAACTAACTAAACTATTCGCCTAATAGACATCAACATTAACTGTCTTTCACTGACCTCTACCAGCCCTAGCTCCTCCATTAATTTACATGGCGTCTGACAACTAATCACTACCCCCACCCATGTCAACAAACAAACAAATTCCACTTCTATTATATACTCGATACTAGTTTCTCATCCCCACAAATACCACTACTCTTAATCATTACTTGACTCATTAAGAGACCACTCCCCAATTAGAGTATATAGATTCTCTCCCTACCACTGCAGACCTCACAAATGCAAAGAATGCTGTAAACTCTCCAGTTTCCACCCTGATACCTTCAATAGCATTCTCTTCTCCAGTAACTAGTCATTTCTATCTTATGTGCCTCTTGATGATTTATTGCAAAATTGTAACTCTATATTTCTAAACATTCGGAACTCCCTTGCCCCCTTCAAACAATTACAGTCAAATCTCTTAGCCCTGGTTATCACAAACAACATGCTCTTTAATGCACAAAAGAGGCAATGTTTGAAAATCTGATCTAAAACAAAATCCCACCCACATCTTCAAACCTATAATGAACTTCACAACCTTACAAAAAACACATCCTTAAAGACAAAAAAAAATGTTTACAACAAACACCAAACATTACACTCTAGTACTCCAAAAAAGTTCTGCAACTTATCAATCAAATACTATACCCAGGCAACCCCTCAACACCAAACCCCTATCCAAACAATACTTCCCAAGAAACTGCTTCTATATTTAACGCCTACTTCATTGACTCTGTTAGCAAACTGATGCAAACCTCCAGTTCCATTAACACCCCTGATCCCCAAACCCCTCTAAACAAAAGAACTCATTCTCTCTACAACCAATACCCACAGGTTATATAAAACACCTACTACTTAAACTTAAACCATGCTCCTCTTCAGCTGATCACTTACCTCCACTCTTCCTTAAGGAAGGTACTAACACACTAGCCTATCCTATTTTGATCCTTATTAACTGCTCTTTAAGTGAATGCACAGTACCCTCTCTCTAGAAACAATTTTATACTCTACCCATTCACAAAGAAGGTAACTCCACTGAACTATTGAACTATTGGCCAACAGCAAGTCTGTTCCCTCTCCATAAAATACTGGAAAAATGTGCACATAAATGAATCCTGGAATATATTATCAGAGAAAACCTACTAAGCTCCACACAACATGGCTTCCATCCCAACCATAGTACAACAGCCTTCATTTCCTTTACCAACACTATCTTACTAGCAAGAGACAACAATAAACTAATTTTATGTCTCTTATTAGACCTCTTCAAGGCTTTCAAAACTGTCTCTCATGTCTCATTCTTTGCTAAACTCTCTGACCTTAATCTCTCAAATTCAGCTATCTCCTGGTTTAAGAACGATGTCACTGACAGACAGCAATCAGTTAAATTACTTTCCTCACTACACCCTATTCTCTCCATTAAGATGCGACTCCCTCAAGGATCACTACTTGGTCCATTATTATTCAACATATTTACAAATCTCCTATACACATCCTGTTCTTAATCATCTCTGATACAATATGCCAATGCCTCCACAGTCATTACCATCTCTAATAACCTCTTTGATGTGAACACCCTCAACAAAAATCATTCAAATCTATTGAAAACTGCCTCTCTAATAACTAGCTAATACTTAATCAAAAGAAGACTAAACTTTTGCTATTAATCCCCAAATCCCTTACTCACATTAAATCCTCCTTTTCTATTACATTCCTTAATAATGCAACTATTACAGTTGAAACACATACTAAAATACTAGGAGTCATCATAGATGACCAACTCAAATTTGACCTCCACATACTCCAGTGCATAAAGAAAACCCACCAAAAACTAGGCCTCTTCTACAGAAATAAAAAATTCCTAACAAAAGAGTCTCAACTCCCCCTCACCCATCCCAGCCATCTACCTAGTGTTTTTGTCAGCTCACAAATCCTCACTAATCTACAGTCTTCACTCCTAGCTAAACTTGACTACACCTATAATAAAGTTGCCAGATTTGCTGCCAATGAGACCTCTAAATCTCATTCCTGTCTTTCACTTAACACCTTAAACTGGTTTGAATTCCCCCACCAACTACTTCTCTCTCAACTACTGATCATCCTTTCCATCCTCTACAAGCCCTCCTTCTGCTACACCATCTCCTCATTAGTCTGCCTCTATACTCCACCCAGGACACTCAGAAGCTCTGATAAAAATCTACTAGAAATTTACAAGCCAAAAAGATATATTGGACAAAATCTCTACAGTTACTATCCCTCCCTCTCCTGGAACAAACTTCCCCTATCTATTATAAACCATCTGCAAGAATTCAAAAATGCTCTCAAAAAATTCCTAATATCTCCTGGAATTCCCACTGTAAACATCCTCCTTGCACCTCTTGACAGTATCTCCACCCTACCTATCTTCCATCCCTGACTCTGATAACACCCCTCTTTCTACGTCAACACCTTAAAAATCCTCACTTGTCCTCCCTTACCTCTCTCATCCTTTCTCTCTAAACATCTTTACACCTCACTACTTCTTTAAACCTCCTCTCAAGCTTACATCACCCTTGTCTACATCTGTTTCCTCTAGGAATCCCTACATGATAATTACTTCTACAGAATCTGATGATCTACTGTTTTATTATGCTCAGGACACTACCAGAGCAAACTAATCTGCTACTTTACTTTCTGTCTTTATGGTATCAAAAATGTTACTAAAGAATCTGATGACAAAGACATATTTTACTTGGGACACTGCCTTTACATACAAAGCTTTGTCTAAATCACCTATCAATGTTCCTGTTGTACATATGAATGCTTCCTGTAAATATCTTTGACAAGCATCATATGACACAATCTGTTGATCATCTGTCTAACCTTGTGATATAATGTGTAAGCTTATGCTGTTAACTCTGAGTTTCTCTTTATAAAGGGCTATTTGCACTCAATATTTGTTTGTGTGTTAAACTACTGTTTATGTTTGTGAAGCTTTTCTCCTTGGGCCTCTGCTGAAAATGTGCGCTAGCTTAGTCAGACTATCCAGGTCAACAAATGTCAAATAAATATATAATAAATAGATATACATGGCATTGTCTATTATGATAAGACTGTCTACAAAAACTAAAAGGAATCCCTGCTGGTTATTTTTCCTACCCACCCTTCCATTCCTTGATATGCTTTTTAAACATGGTGATTTTAAGCTGCCCACCTTTACTGTAAATTGAGCTACATAAGTCATCCCTTTCTACACTGCTGTTGATGTCTTGGTTTATTTCCCTTTCCTGGTGCTTATTTTGTAAAAAAAAAAGTGCATTTTGCCTCTCGTTGTTTGTTGTATTAATGTATTTGCGCTGCATTCTTTATCTAGCTAGCTGTTGGATAAAGTAATGGATTTTTACACTTTAGCAAGCTCCTTTCTGTGTTTTTATATCAACAGGACAAAGGCTTTTCCATCTAGTATATATATAGGTTGGGGAAACACACTAGAGATTCCTGCATACAGTTGTTTTATTGGCTGGAGGGCTTATTAATCACTTACCTTATTTTTAGTGCCTTTATAAATCCTGCACAATTGAGCGGCTCTTGAGTAATTTCTACAAAGCAAAGTACTTTTATTGAATAATCACACTTTCATAAGTTGTTCAAAGTACACTGCTGTTATCTTGAATTACTTCTTTCCTTTCCTTAAGATTAAGTTTGTTTGTGGAAGCATTTCACTCCAGACACTATTAATGTGCTTTTACATTAGAAGGACTGGGATTATTCATTTAGTGTTTGTAGATGCTTGCTTGCTCTATCTGAGCTGGGAAGAACACAAAAGGCTCTAAGTATAGTTGTTTTATTGGTCAGCATGGCTCATTAGTTTTCTGTATTTCCAGTGCTGGTATAAATGAGGCAGATTTGCACAGAGCTGCTCACCGTGCCAGTGCTCAGAACAAATGCAAGCAGCCAGAAGCATTGCTTATTTTCATTATACTGTGAATGTTTACTTTGCTATTTATTGTTTTTTCACTTATTTAAAGTTTAAAGTTGCATTTTCAAACTGCTCTGAGGGCTATTGTTCTGAACTGAGATGCATTGTAGCTAGTGTTTCTTAGCTATTTAGGCATTTGTTTGTGGTGCCATAACATTTGGGCACCAAGCTAGTCATTTTACTTTAAGAGGGTCAAAGTCTGCACTCTTGTGGCAGGAGGGGGATGATTTCACCTACCTGAGCTGGAAATTACTGGTGGAAAGCTAACTGTATGCTTACCTGACTGGCCTTAGTGCATAGTTAGTGTAAAACTTGCTTTGCTTTTTTTTCTGATTGTATGTAAGCCTCACGTTTGTGTGAGTTTTGGCTCATTTACCAGAGCTGCTTGTCGCTTGGCAATGACACCAGAGACTTTTAAATATTTTGCTAATATCTATAGCCATCCTTGGAAGACAAACAAAATTAAGTATCATTTTGCACTTGCATTATTTATTTTCATTATACTTTGAAAGTTTACTTTGCTATTTATTTATTTTTTGGCACAGCAAACTGCTGTAGGGGCTGCTGTTCTACACTGAAATACCTTTATATACAGACTATCCCCATTCTAACTATCCCTTATGAGACCAAATGAACATAAGAATTCTCATACTTTACTTGACAATGTAGTGACTTGTGTATATGTTGTATATATATATATATATATATATATATATATATATATATATATATATATATATATATATATAGATATATATATATATATATATATATATATATATATATATATATATATATGTATGTATAATTTTCTCGGAATGAGATTGTTGTCTGTTTTCTTTAGATAGGTATTTGTATTGTTTATTTGTGTTTTTGAGTTACCATATTGTTGTTATTATTTGAAAAAAGAAAATTGAAATAAAGAGATTTTGGAAAAAAAGAAAAAGAGGGTCAAAGTCTACACTCTTGTGGCAGGAGAGAGCTGACTTTATCTATATGAGCTGGAAATTGCTGTTGTTAAACTCATTGTGGGCTTACCTAATTGGCCTTAGGGCACAGTTAGTGTAAAACTTCTTTTTTTCTGATTGTATATGAGCCTCATGTTTTGTCAATGCTGCTATTTGTGCAGCAGTTGTTACTGGTGCTTTGCATGCATTTCATCACCAGAAGTTGAAATTTCCCTACAAAAAAAAAAAAAAAAACTCAGAACTTTACCTCAGACCCATGTTGCTCATGGGACAACTAGCTTCTATGATGAGCAGCCTTTGCCCATTTAGTTGGGACTATTTAGGCTGGGCAGCATCACTGGTTAGATGAGCTGCAGATTGAACCAACTAAGCATCCGTCCATTGTCAATGTACAAATTCCACTCCTATCCCTTGTAAGTGCACATTAGGACCTGCAACCATGGATAGGCACTTTCCTGCTATCTCTGTATCCAGCTTGGTAGACATGGGCATTCTGAGGCAATATAGCAATCATCTTATGTGCACTGACAACCACTTAATTCTCAAACAGACAAATACAGTATGTGAGAGATGTAATTACACATTGACACCAGAGGCTGGACTCTTACATACAAAAACAAAAAGCAACAAACAGATTGTCAGCAGCTCAGACACACCACTCACTGCACCCTCAAAGGACCACACACATAGACCCTCAAATGCGGAGGTGCTCACATGTAACTTACCCAAACCTCAAAAGCCTCTCAGGTGCAGTCCTCAGAAACTCTGCATATATACAAACAAGACAATTACCATCACAAACTTAAAGCCACATCTCATTGTGTCTCAACTACCAAGCCCATAAGGTGAAACACTCCACAACCCAATATTCTGGTCATAGGAGATTCCATTGTGAGACACACTGATGTCTCTCTTACCAGGCTAGATCAGGAGAAGGTTACAGTTATTTGCCTGTTAGGGGCCAGGATCCAAAAGGTCATGCAAGCACTCAGGACATTTACCCCTAAGTAACAGTATGACTAAAGTACCTCCTTGGACTATATGAAGAGAGACATGATTGAGCTCTCAGAATGTGTGTCACAGGTAGGTATGAGCCTAGCATTGAGCAGCATTCTACTGTCTCCAAGGATGATGCCACAGTACCAGCTACTGGTGTCATTCCAAACTGGTCCAATACTTGTCAGCCTGGAAAGACATGATTGACAGGTTACAATGCTTTGCCAGAGATGGTCTTTACCTGTCACCTCTAGGCTTCCGGATATTGGCCTAAACATTATCCACCACTATAGTGCCTTTTTTAGGTATTGCCAGACAGATAAACCTTCTAACATAATAAAAAATATGAAGGACAAGCTAAAGGTGCTACTGTTCAATCCTAAAAGTCTCAACAAGAAACTGCACTTCCTGGAAACTCTTAATGCTCACATCTATGTAATTACTGAAACATGGTTCAAAGCCATGGAAAGTACTCCGGCAGTGCAACAACTTTCATACATTCTGACCACCCACTGAACATGAAAGAGTAAAAAGTGGAGGTGCATCTATCTACATAAAGGATAATCACACCTCATAGCTCATCAAAAAATATGACATGCATGCAACTCAATGTCCAACTAACCATATTAAAAATCCATTACTATATTCTTGCTAGCTACAGGTTCCCCAGCATGAGCCAGGAAGCCCATATATCATGCCTGAAGTTGCTAGAATCACTTATCATCCAGTCCAATATCATACTCATGGGTGATTTTAACTACCCCTCCATTAAGTGGGAGGTAGCATGACCACTAAAATGCTGTCCCATATATTTCTTGACTTTGTAAATTCAAATGTCCTGCAGCAGATAGTCTGCAGTCCCACAACAGGAACAAATATCTTAGATCTGGTACTCACAAAAATGGGAAAACACTGCACCCCCCCCCCCATGTTATGTACTCACTGTTAAGATCAGATCACAAAGCAGTCTTCCTTGAAGTAAAGGTAAAAATAGTCCCTCCAACCTAACCTCAAAATCTTTAAGAACCTCTCTAAGGCAAATTATTCTTTATTATGGGATGGCATAACTAGTTTCCAGGATCCCAAAAATCCAGAAAACACAGAAAACTGTGCTGAGGCATTCACAAAACACCTGTACAATCATATAAACAACTGCATAGAAACAGCAGTTGTTGTTGTTGTGTCTTTCGGCTTATCCTGGTTAGGGGTCGCCACAGTGGAACTCAGGTCCGCTAATGTTTGGTAGTGGATTTTTACGTGCCGAGTTACCAGCCCTGAAGCACAACCTTCAACGAAGGCATGCCCATTCACGCATGCCTCCACACACAAGACGCTCTAACTGAGAATCGAACGCGACAATGTCTTGCTGTGAGGCGACAACACTACTGCAGCACCACTACTGCGGGTACCAAACCAAAATAAAGCCAGGTCAAAATGCAAAAACAAGCCAACCTGGTGGATCCCTGGTATTAATAGGTTGTACAACAAAAGAAAGAAAATCCTGTTGAGAAGTAAGAGGGAATGTGCACAACAGAGCATAAAGTCACTCACTAAAAAAGTGAATCGGGGAACTAGTCAAGTCTCTGAAAGCAGACTTTGAGGTGAAAATAGCCTCCAAAGCTAAGCATAACGATAAGACATTTTTTCAATTATGTTTGCAGTCTTAAGGGCAACACCTAACAATGTATGGAATTAGTTGTATGTGGCATCACCTATACTCAGCCAGAAGATATAGGCAAATCTGCAGGCCAACAAACTCAGTTCTAATTTCACCTCCCAATCACCCCCAGTTCTACCCCAAGAAATAACCTCCACCATTCCTCAGCCAATTATCAACAAAGAACAGGTTGCCACTGCACTCTCTAAAGCTCAAAGCATGGCTTTAATGGGGCCTGATAATTTACCAGGTTTCCTTTTAAACAGCTTAACTCAGAACTTATCAGGCTCATTTCGATCTCTCTTCAACCACAGGCTCCAGACGGACTTTGTCCCGATAGAGTGGAGACCAGCAGCAGTCATCCCTCTGCATAAAGTGGAACCATCTACTGACCCAGGAAATTACGGACTGATAAGTTTGACTAGTCATATACGTGAGGCCATGGAAAGAATAAACATGCACCTGATAAATAATGACATAGGAAGTCTCCAAACACTGGAACTGACCCAATTCGGCTTTGTTAAGCCAGGTCATGCCTGCTGAATTTGGTGGATTTCTTTGAGAGAGTCACTAAAGCCATAGATGAGGGTAAAACAGTACATACCACCTACCTTAACCTGGCCAAGGCATTTTACACAATTCCCCATTCAGGTATTATAAATAACTCACAAAACTGGCATAAATCCCTACATCACCAGATAGATAGCCAGTTGGCTTACAGATAAGTGATTAAAGTGGTTAACGTGGATGAATCTAGATCCAGAGGCCACTTACTAGTGATGTGCCACAATGCTCAGTGCTGGGACTACTCTTGTTCAGAATATACTTTTCTGAAGTCAAGGCTAATGTGGAAGGCTTCTAGATAACAAAGTTTGCCAATGACTTTAAGCTGGGGCAATCACAGAATCCCCAAATGACATAGACATCCAAAGAGACGGTCTATATCAGACAAATGATTGGTGTCAGAACCATCGCCTAAAATTAAATTGTGAAAAAATGTATTATACCCTTTGGGAAGTCAAATTTCAAATTACAACATCAATAAAACACCCCTAAGAATAGACTCAGAAGTGATAGATCTAGGTACACAGATAGGCAGTAGCCTGAACTTTGACCACCATGTGTCCACTGTGCTGAGGAAGTCCCTCTATATGGCACAACATATAAGTAAAGATTTGGCATCCAAATCCAAGGAAATTATAGTCCCACTGTACTCAGCTCTCATTAGACCAATAATTAAGAACAGTGTGTCATTTGGCATGTACTCCACTAGACACTTAACAGCAAGTGGAGTGACCTCTGAGGTTTCTCACAAGGAAAATACACACTGTAAACAACATGTCCTATGAGGATAGGCTAAAAGCACTGTGACACCCCTACTCTGGTCCAGTCATCAACGAGCATCAATCCTCCCCACTAGCAGCAGTGAGGCATGTACACAATGGGAGGATGACAAGTACACACACAGTAAAGTGCAATTTTTCTTAAGAGCACGCAAAGATTGCAAGTCAGTCCGGGTCTGGTTTCTACTTCTCTCTCCAGATCTCCAATAAGACTCCCCACTGGCACAGCTATAGGGTTGATATCTCAGCTGAGTGGTCAAGCCAAAACCTCCAGCACCATCTCTGTCCCAGCAGTGCTTTGTGTCTCTGTCCAAGCAGCTCACACACACACACACACACACACACACACACACACACACACACACACACACACACACACACACACACACACTTTGAAATTTGATTTATATACAAACACACAGACACTCCTGGGGAAGGATAGCACAGGTTTACTAGCTATGCTCCCTTCTGCCCAGATTATAAAGTAGTTATCACTGCCATCAACCAACTCTTTATCAGCTACTCTAAGGCCCTTACCAAAGGGTGTCCAAACTTACTGTGTAATGTCGGTATTATCCAATTGGCAGTTTGTGACAAAGCTCCAGGCTGTTAGCAGTGGCTTGTACAGTGTCAACAAATACATATGCAAGTACTCTAAGAGCTTAAATATGTCTCACAAACATCAGCCACAAAGATAGGTTTAAATATATTTAAAAATAAATAAAAGAACAAGTCAATACTCAGACAACACAGTAAGTACAGAGTTCAAAATCACAGGAAATACTTAAAAACAACATTGCAGGACAGTCTCAGATAAATGCAGAAAAAAATCTAAACTAATCTTTATTATATTCTTATCTATATCTAAGAGAGATACTATGCTCTAAGTCTTACTTACAGATAACACACAGGCAGAAGTGCTGATGATGGATGTTTCCAGATCAAAGACAAATTACAAAATGCACAATCTCTCTGTGAGAGAGTTCTTAAATTACTATCAAACTTTACTACTGGGTCAGCTTGGATGAAATCATTCTTTGTCACCTGCCTTCAGTTCCCAGGCTAACAGAAACTAACATAATTTTAACATCTCTATTTGAGAATCACATATCTCTCAGAAGTTGGCAGAACTTGGAAGTCATATAACAATAAAATGCTTTTACATTTGAAACCTAGTAATTATTTCTGTTTCAAGAAATACAAAAACTTCTATCTCTAGACATCCTGCCTTCTTGCTGCATTGAAACTAACATTTATAGCACATTGTAAAACACTTAATTTCAACGTATTTTCTTGAAGTTTTATAAGTTAATATTCTGTGTTCCAGCAGGCTGTCGTTACATTGTTGAAGCTCAGTACATAACATACAGTTCTGTTTAAATCATATAAATATTCACACATGACATAAAATTATTTGCAAAATTCCAGATAGATGGGCCAGCAGTGTCAAAGTTCTCCAATCCCCCAGAACTCAAGATAAATTTTCTAGTGACCCTTGAGAAACAATGTTTGACAGGGTGAACCTATCTGGGAATACCTTACCCCATTCCCTGTCTTGGGAGCCTATCTGCATTGGCATTGCTAACCCCACTGCAGTGCTGCACTGTCATATCATATGCTTGTAACCCTAAGCTCCACCTTAGTTAGTTGGCATTTTGCTGGCTGGCTAGATGTAACCATGTTAAGGGGTTGTGGTCTGTAACTACAGTGAATTTAATTCCATATATATAAGGCTGAAGTTTCTGTAGTGCTCACACTATGGCTAGGCATTACTTTTCTACAGCTGCATAGTATTCCTCCCTGGGTTGGAGCCTGTGACTGTGATATACCACGGGGTGCTCTTCTCCCTCTGAGGAAACGTGGCTAAGTACAGCCCCACCCCATGGTTAGAAGCATCCACTTGCGAAAAACAAATTCTTTGCTGCAATCTGGACTGGCTAACACAGGGGGTCCTCCCAAAGCTCCTTTAAGCTTCTGGAATGCCTGTTCAAATGCTGGAGTCCACACTACCTTAACTGGCTTGGTTTTCTTTGTCAGGTCTTTGAGGGGATCGGCTATAGTACTATTATTGGGGACAAACTTTTTGTAGTACCTTGCTGTTCCTAAGAATGCCCTTGTCTGTTTTTTGGTAACAGGGACAGGTCATGCCTGAATGGCTTCCACTTTTGCAGGGACTGGCTTGATCTTACCACTCCCCACTCTATGTCCCAGGAAGGAGACCTCTGCCATACTGGGCTTAACGGTCAACTCTGCCCTCTGTAGTCTACCCAGAATGTTCCTGACATGCTGAAGGTACTCTTGCCAGGAATGGCTGTAGATGGCAATATCATCTAGGTAAGCAAGAACAAAATCTCCTGCTCTTGCTAGGATATGATCTACCAGCCTCTGCAAAGTCACTGAAGCATTTTTCATACCAAAGGGCATCTTTGTGAACTCATACAAGCCAAAAGGAGCCACAAAGGCTGACCTCTCTCAAGGACTGGGGGTCAAGAGCACCTGCCAGTAACCCTTGGTAAGATCATAGTGTTAAGATACTTACCCCCACCCAGCTGATCTAGGGCATCATCTGTCCTAGGCATGGGTAAGCATCTGACTCTGTGTGACTATTTAATTTCCTGTAGTCCACACAGAACCTGGTGCTGCCATACTTCTTTGGTACCGGCACCACTGGGGAGGCCCAGGCACTGCTGGACTCCTGAATTACCCATAGTTATAACATTTCCTGTATCTTCTCCCTGTGAGTCTGTTTGAATAAGGGCCCTGCTTAATAGGCCTTGGGGGTCCTGTATCCACATGGTGTTGCACCAGGTGAGTGCACTCTGGTTTCCTAGTGAATGTGTTCCCAAACTCCAGTAACACTGCTCGGATTTCTTGAATCCAGATAAGGGATAGCTTCTGGGACTTTGCTAACCCTTCCACTGAGGTGTCAGTCTAAGCTTCACTGAGATCATCATTCACAAGATCCCCCCTCAGGCTCCTCCAACTATCCACTGCAATTATTCAGCACAAGGGCTTCCCTATCATGGTAAGGCTTCATCATATTAACATGGTACAATATGTGCCCCTGCCTCCTGCCTAGCAATTCTACCATGTAGTTAACATCACTGACCTTCCTTACTACCATGTAGGGTCCCTCCTGGCTGCCTGCAACTTGTTATGTCTGACAGGAATGAGAACCATTACCTACTGCCCTACAGAATGCTCTCTAGCTAGGGCATTCCTGTCATACCAGTCCTTCTTTTGCTGTTGGGCTTCTGCCAGGATCTCCTGGGCCAAGTCCATGAGTTCTCTGAGTCTTGTCCTGAGGTTTACGACATATGCCACAACAGACTGCTTGTGGGATTCATACTCAACCTCCCACTCATCTCAAATCAAATCTAGATGCCCCCACATCCTATGCCCATACAGCAACTCAAAGGGTGAAAAACCTGTAAATTCCTGGGGTACATCTTTGTAAGCAAACAGATGGGGCAAATATTTGTCCCAGTCCCTCTTAAACTGGTCTGCAAATGCCCATAGCATCGACTTGAGTGCAGAGTTTAACCTCTCAACAAGACCATTAGTCTGGGGATGGTAGGGGGTGGTGTTTAGGTAATTCACCCCACCAGTACTTCCACAGACAATTCAGCAGGTCTGACATGAAATTGGTACCTCTGTCAGTCAATATTACTTTTGGGAAATCTACCCTGCTGAAAATATCTAGCAAAACATTTGCTACTTTGTCTGTCTCAATGGAGGACAAAGCCACCACCACAGGGTATCTGATAGCATAATCTACTACCACTAAGATATACATTTTCCCTGTGGAACTCGGGGTAATCAGAGGCCCCACAATATCCATAGCTATGATCTGAAATGGCTCCTCAATCACAGGCAAAGGCCTCAAAGGGGCTTTCACCTTGTCTCCTGCCTTGCCTACGTTTTGGCACGGCTCACAGGTCATGCAGTACCCTGTTACATCTCTCAAAATTACAGGCCAATAGAAGTTATGCATAATATGCCTCTTTGTGCATTTTATGCCCAGATGGCCTGCAGAGGGAATATCATGGGGTATGGCTAGAAGTGCCAGACGGTAAACTCTGGGCAGTACCAACTGCTGTGTTCTCTCACCCTCTAGTCCTCCTTCAGGGGTCCACTAGAGAGTAACATTTTGTTCCAGTGTACAGAATCCACCTTCCCTTGAGAATCAGGTGGCTCAGGCCTTGTAATGTAGGGTTGGAGAGCTGAGTCTGTCTCATCTCTCTCTTTGTAACCCTTCCCAGCTCCCCTTACACAGAAAGTCTGGTACCCTCTACCAGCAGTGTCTCACTGTCAGCCTGGGTACAACTACTCACCTCTGCCCCTGTAGTCACTCTGTCCAAGGGAACATCAGTACCCACAAACAGCTGTGGCTCACCTTCCGTCTTACTGCTACAGGGTAGCTTCCTCCCTGAATTAATCACCTCACCAGTCCTGGCTGAAAGTGTGCAGTCTGTCTGGGTCTCCCCCATGCTACCAGACCCACATGCATGACTCCATGCCTGCCTGCATGTAACTACATGCACACATGGTACTGCCTTATCAAAATCACTCCTAAACCTTGTCATCACAATAAACAAAACATGCTGGAGGGATAGGTTCCTGACCCAGAGACTCCCCAGACTCTGGAATAGATTGCCCATACATGTCAAGCAGAGTGCCTCTTTGGACCTCTTCAAGAGGAACCTTGACGATTGGATGGGAGAAAGGAAATTCACCCCAGGGATCACGTCATTCACCCTGCTAGACAGGGGTCCAGGAAAGTAAATAATGTGGGAAGAAATAGCCAGGGAATTGTTATGGCTAGGCTTGTATAGGCCCTAGGGCTGATAGCCTAGTAGCAACCTATGAACCTATGAACCTATAAGGACATTGGCAGGCTATTTGTAAACACACCTACTTGCTGCCTTCATTTTCCACCCTTCCAGTTAAGGTGAACCCTAGCCAAAGGTATTTGGAATGGGGTCCCTCTTAAAGCTCTGACTAGAGTAAACTGCCCAAACAAGTAGTGCTCCTCTGTAACCATTACAAGCTTCACAACAGTTAGATCAGAGGCTGTCTCTCTCTTAGCCATGGCCTCTTTCCCATTCACTAAGACAGGATATAACCTCTTGTGGTAGTTTGGTAGCCTTGTTGTCTCGAGGCAACCTACTGTTGGCATTTTGTGACTCCCACTTACTGGTTTTACCACCGTTTGTTCCCCATCTTGCCTCCATGGACATCTATATGATACATGGCCCCACTGGTTGCATTTAAAATATTTAACTCTTGGTCGTGGATGTGTACCTGGACTAGTGGCTTCCCCTGCTCCTGGTGGACTCTGTTGGGGCAGTCTGGGCTGCCCACCATAGGTTCCCTAAGACCCATGAGCAGCACTGAGTATCCCTTTCCTGTGCAGCGTTGCCCTGCTTCCTAGGTATAGGTCTTCCTTATTCCCCCACTTGTTTGCAGTACTGCTTTGCCTATCAGCTAACCAGATTCTCATGTCCTCAGGCAAAGTGTTAAGGGCTTGTTCCCTCACCAAAAGGTCTGCCAGCCCTTCAAAAGTGGTGACCTGACATCCCCTCACCCACCTATGAAAATAACTGCTTAGTTCAGCAACATATTCACACACACTTTCATCTGCCTTGCATCTATGCTCACAAACTTTTTCTTTTAAGCTTTAGGTGTTAATGTAAAACTTTCAAGCAATTTTCTATAGCATTATAATTTAAATAATCTATATCACACAGTTTAGAAAGGGCAGTTACAGCATTACCATGGAGTAAGGGGGTCAAGAACATCACCCAGAGCCCTTGGTCAACTTCATACTGTTTACATACCCTTTCAAACATATGAATGAAACTATCAAAAGTATCCCTCTCTGTAAATTGTGGAAGAAATGTACTGACCTTTGTTGCTTCTGCGGTTCACTTACTCCCTTCCCCATTACCACCATGACACTGGCGAAGAGTCAGCATCTCCTTTTCATGTTGCCTCATCTTGTAATTCTCCTCAGCTTCCGCGCATCACAGTTTCTCATTTTCCTCAGCCTTCAGACATTGCAGTTTCTCATTTTACTCATTCTGTAGATGTCTCAGTCTCTCTGCTGCTTCTATTTCCAAAAGCTTGGCTCTAGCTCAAGTCAATTTAACTCCAGATGGAAAGTTTGAGCTGTCCATTCTCTGAGAGTTGTACATCTCCAAGGCTAGTCTGATTGTTCTCCTGGTTGCTATTCTGTGATGTAGCTGTGACTAAAGCTGCAATCATGTCTGCTTTAGTCAGGTTGGCATGCACTAGTCCTTTAGCCTGGCACATCTCAGCCAACTGGACACTTGTCAGCTTGCCATACTCCTCTGCTGACATGCTTGCTGGAAATCCCTGACTAACTAAGCTAACGAAAAAATTAAAACAATTGTGATATGAACCCTGAATGTTCACTGCATGGCTGATTGAGAGTACAAACACCTTCAGTGACCAAAGTACAGAGGCTACAGGAATTCAATATCCACACCACTACAAGACAGTTAATATGTAATGTGGCTATCCCATCACTGCCAAGCAATTAATATGTGACACCCCTACACTAGCATAGTCATCAAGGAGCCTCAATACTACCACTGCCAACAGTGAGGGATGTACACAATGGGAGGATGACAAGTACACACACAGTAAAGTGCGATTTCCCTTAAGAGCACAAAGAGATCACACTCAATCTGGGGCTGGTTTCTCCCTCTCTCTGCAGATCCCCAGTAAGACTCCCCACTGGCACAGTTATAGGGTTGAGATCTCAGCCGAGTGGTGAAGGCAATACCTTCAGCACCCTCTGCCCAACCAGTTCTTTGTGTCCTCACCCAAGTAGCTCACACACACACACACACACACACACACACACACACACACACACACACACACACACACACACACACACACTTTGAGATTTGATTTATATACAGACACACAGAAACTCCTAGTGAATGCTGGCACAGGTTTACTAGCTATGCCCTCTTTTGCCCAGACTATAAGGTAATTATCACTGCCACCAACCAACTCTTTATCAGCTACTCTAAGCCCCTTACCAAAAGGTGTCCAAACTTACTGTGTAAGGTTACTATTACCCAAATAGTAGTTTATGACCAAGCACCAGGCTATTAGAGGTGGTCTGTACAGTGTCACCAAATACATATACAATGCAAGTACTCTATGAGATTAAATATGACTTACAAATATCAGCCACAAAGATAGGTTTAAATATATTTATTAGTAAATAATAAAAGAACAAGACAATTCTTAAACACCATGGTAACTACAGAGTTCAAAATCACAGGAAATACTTTAAACAACATTGCAGGACTGTCTCAAATAAATGCTGAAAACATATAAACTAATCTTTATTATATTCCTATCTATATCTAAGACAGATACTATGCCCTAAGTCTTACTTACAGACAGCACTTAGGCAGAAGTGCTGATGATGGATGTTTCCAGGTCAAAGACAAAATATAAAATGCACAATTTCTCTCTGAGAGAGTTCTTAAATTACTATCAAACATTACTGCTGGGTCAGCTTAGATGACATCACTCCGGGTTAACAGAAACTAACATAATTTTAATATCTATATGTGAGAAGTACATATCTCTCAGAACTTGGAAGTCGTATAACAATAAAACGCTTTTACTTTTGAAACCAAGTAATTATTTCTGTTTCAAGACAATAAAAAACTTCTAGATCTAGACATCCTGCCTTCTTACTGCATTAAAACTAACATTTATAGCACATCATAAAGCACTTACTTTCATCTTATTTTCTTGAAGTTTTGTAAGTTAATCTATGTTCTAGCAGGGTATGCTGTGGTTACATTGTTGAAGCTCAGTACATAACATACAGTTCTGTATAAGTCATATCAATAGCCACAAATGACATAGAATTATTCACAAAATTCCAGATAGCTGGGCTGGCAGTGTCACAAGCACTATCCCATTACTCTGTCTCCTACCAGCTATTAAGGGGTGACCTATGCCTGACCTACAAGGCACTCACAAATCAGCATTGATGTAGCTGCTACACATTTGCAAGTAAAACAGTATGAGGTTCACCTGATCTAGGAATGTAAACTTAGTCAGTGTCTCAAACAAAACATGCTGTAGAGATAGATATGGGTCTCAGTGATTCTTAGGTTCAGAGATGAGTGCTAGGTTAACTACCCTTGTGGGCCATTTTAAGCCTAGCTAATTACCCCATGTGAGAATCAGACCCTAAACTTTGAATCTGTAAGATAAACACTTTAACCATCCGAGCCACAAACATAGTTTGGTGACAGTGGCCATACTCTCACCAGTGCTATACGTGTAATATAAACCTTATGATGGCGGTATATATATATATATATATATATATATATATATATATATATATATATATATATATATGTGTGTGTGTGTGTGTGTGTGTGTGCGTGTGTGTGTGTGTGTGTGTGTGTGTGTGTGTGTGTGTGTGTGCATGTGTGTGCGTGTGTGTGTGTGTGTGTGTGTGTGTGTGTGTGTGTGTGTGTGTGTGTGTGTGTGTATAATTATCTATGAATCTGCTTTATTACTCCACTTCTTAACTACAATATTGACATGTTCAGTCCTACCTGTTTCCTTTCCTTACTTCCATTTCTTTGAATTTCTAATCAAAAACCACAAGATATATAATCTATATGACAAATCCAGATTCCCCCTTCTTTGGAAAAGGTTTTCTATTCATGCTAAGTAAAGCCCTTTGCTGGTCCTCCAGAAACAAAATTTGAATCAATGGATGGGGAATTGTAAATTCACACCTGAGGTAGTGCCTTTGCCCATTATGGACTGGACCAATCTATAAGATATTCAAGGCATTGGCAGAAACTCATGGTATCCTCTTGCCCCAAAGGGCCATATAGTGGATGAAATCAGGTGGTATTGGCTAAGCTTTAAGGGCTCTTACGCTGTTAGCCTAGTAATAGCTGATAAACCTATATGGGTCTGCTTAATACTGTTTAAACATAGTCCCACAATGATAACAATCCTGAATGTACATTCAATTAGCTGTGATGATGAGAAGGTGCAAAAAAAATACAGAGACAGTTGCCTAAGAAAAAAAAGATATACTACTATACAGTACATCAGATAATAACACCTTAGATCTATTTGAAGAATGTCTATTCTGCAATATTTCCACACTGTCATAGTACCTTGGCTCATGACACTATAATCTTAAGCTTGCCATATCATCAAACCATTTCTCTTCACTCAGAATCCTATGTCCCACAACCAGTCTTCGCCAATAACTGAATAATTTACTAACATATCCCACCCACATACATAATTTAGTGGCATTGACCATACCCTCACCACTACTGTACTTGTAATATAAACCTTGCAATGGCCATATATATTATTATCTATGAATCTGCTTTATTACTCCATGCCTTAGCTACAATATTGACATGTTCTCCCCTACCTAGTCCCTTGTCTTACTTCTATTTCTTTGAATTTATAATCACTAATCACAAGATGTGTATGACAAATCCAGTAATAAAATTGTGCAATGCTCATTATCTGCTAAAGACATAAGTATCTTTTATACTGTAAATGTTTTCTTTATTTCATATGATTGTAATCTAATTAGCAAATGTATGTGTAATTGTTAATGTATGCTACTTTATGTCTGTTAATGTATATTAATGAAAGTCTTTTTAAAGGTATGTGTAATATGTTGGTGCTTTTTTTCCCTGGGCCTCATCTGACAAGTTTTTTTTTTCTTTTTCTTTTTCATTAAACCCAGATGGAGAAATTGGGTAAATAAAAGCAAAAATAAATAACAAAAAATGTGGCTGAGATGAGAAAAGGGAAAAATTACTTGGTGTCAGTGACTGCTTGCCGTAAAAAAAAAAAATCTTGCAATGCTTTACTAAAAGATGAGTACAAGGGACAAATAAAATGGTGAGAATGCCTGTTTAATGTATAGCACTAAAAATATAGGTTCATAGGTTGATACTAGGCTATCTGCCCTAGGGCATTTATAAGCCTAGTCAGAGTATGTTTGGCTTTCGCCACCCTTTTAGATTAGTTGACTGTGCCGCTGTATAGTAGGTCACAGAAGATAGCCCTTTTGAGGTTAGTTTACTGTGCCTCTGTCTAGTAGGGACACAGAAGAGATCTCAGGGGTAAACCTACTATCGCTCATCCACTCGTCAAGATTTCTCATGAAGAGGGTCATTGAGGGACTCTGCCTAACATAGATTGGGATTTTGTTCTAGAGTAAGGGGAGCCTCTGGGATATGACTCTGTCCCTCCAGTATGTCTTATTTATTTCTGTGCTGAGGTTTAAGTCCCTGGAGTGTGTAGCTCTAAGGGATTTGGATTTCCTGAGGTGGAGCATGTCCATTAATTCTGGGTTGGACATGGCTTTATACGTCAGGCACAGATCGCCTCTGAGTAGGTGGTAAGCAACTGAGTAGAGCTAGAGTTTCTTTAGCCTAACTGCGTAGGGCATCTGTTTGAGTCCCTTGATCCTCTTGGTGAGGTACTTTTGGGGTCTTTCCAGTTGCTGCAGGTGTCAGGTAAGGTACATCCCAAATGGGGCATTGTATTCAATTATGGGCCTGATGAGTGATGAGTAGAGGGGCACAGTGACCTCTCTTGATCTAGATGTGAACCCTTTCATGATAAGGTGGGCTATATAGAAGGTCTTTCTAACCACTTTGGCAATGTGATTGTCAAAGGAGAGATTGCTATCTACTTGGGTCCCCAAATCCCTAATTACTTCTTCCATACTTAATGCATTACCACCTATGTGGTAATTTGTGGGCACTTTGTTTTTCCCAAAGGGGATGACTATGCACTTTTTGGCATTTAGCTTTAGGCCATGGCTCTGGCACCAGTTAGCCATCTCTGTGAGACCCTTTTGGAGGATGCTTGTGTCAGTCGGTGAGTCGATTATGGCACCCAGTTTGCAGTCATCTGTGAACTTGGTCAGCCATAGTCCTCCCATGTTAGCCTGTACCTCAGACTGAGCCTTGTGGGACGCCACTTGTAACTGGTTTAGAGTCTGACATGGTACCTGCAATTCTGACCATGTGGGGTTCTATCCCTGAGCCAGTTTGCAACCCATCTTGTGACATAGGGGTTGATATTTAAGCTGGTGAGCTTATTTATGATGCCCGAGTGGGATATTGTGTCGAAGGCTTTTGCGAGGTCCAGGTAGGCTGTGTGGACTACCTTCCCTTCATCTATGGCCTTGGCGACTGTTTCAAAGAAGTCGACCAGGTTCAAGAGGCAAGATCTGCCCTTAACAAAGCCAAATTGGGTAGGATCCAGTGTTTGGAGGTTCCCAATATCTTTGTTTATGAGTTTCATGATGATACGCTGCATAGCTTTGCAGACCAGGCTAGTCAAGCTTATAGGGCGATAGTTTCCGGGGTCCATTGTGGCACCACCTTTGTGGAGTGGGACCACTGTTGCTGTACACCATTCCTTGGGTACATATCCTGTAGTAAGGCTGAGACTGAACAGTGACTTTATGTGAGGGTTCAGTTCTTCTTGGAGTTTGTGTAAGACGCAGCCCGGGACACCGTCCGGTCCCATTGATGCTGTGTTTTTTGCTTTGGTGAAGGCAGCTCTCACCTGTGCATCTGTGATGTCAGGGAGGCTACACTCTGTTGGGATAGACATTTGCTCTTTTTGGGGGGAAGGGGGGGAGAAGTTTGCACTGAACCTGTCTGCCAGGATGTTGGCAATGTCTGTGGGTTCAGTGTATTTTTTGTCATTTTGAACTAAGTCAGAGCATATCTGGGAGTTGACACCCAGGTTGCTGACATAACTAAAGAAGGCCTTGTGATTATATTTAGCATCTTGTGCAATTTTTCTTTCAAAGCTGGCCTTAGATGATTTTTTTGAGGGATCATAGTTTCTTGCTAGTACTGATCAGAGATGCCTTCCCTTTTTGGGATGTTGCTCTATCATGAAGTAACTTCCTCCTTCTGTTGTATAGCTTATTTATGGCTGGGGTCCACCAGACAGGTCTTCTGCCTTTGGAAGAATGAGTCTTGGTTTTATTTGGGATAGCACGATCCATGCATTCCTGTAGGTGTCCATAGAAAGTGTTTGTAAAGGATTCTGTGGTTTGGACCATATTTTCCACTGGCCCGGGGGCTTTGAAGGATTCCACCTCGGATTTGAGAAGTGTGAAGTTTGCTTTTGAGAAGTTCTTCACTGTGGTTTCCTTGGCTGGGGGTGGGGAGGGGATATGGATGTCCAGTGAGATTAATTTATGGTCAGATCTTACCAATGAGGGGTATACCTCTAGTATAGAACATGGAGTCCCCATGTTGGTGATGATCAGGTTCAATATGTTTTCCCCTCTTGTGGGAGTGGTGACCAGTTGTTCCATAGCATTTGAGTTTATAAATTCTAGGAACCATTGGACGAGGGTGTTGGGGCTTGAGTAGTGCTCCCAGTCTATGTTTGGGTAGTTGAAGTCACCCAGTATAATGGTTTTTGGAGAGACCTTCATATTCTCCAGTGTTCTCAGGAAAGCAGAGTGGAGTTACTGAGTTTGGGAGGGTGGTCTGTAGCAAGCTACAAACTGAAAGGCAGTTTTGCCCACTGTTAGTTGCACGTAGATGGTCTCTGATGCTTCATGCAGTGCCACTAATCTGGAGGTGTGGGTATCTTTGATGAATATGGATACTCCCCCTCCTTTTGTGGTTCGGTCCGAGTTTTGGGGCTGAAAAGCATGGTATGAGGTATAACCTGGTAGTGCTGGGGTGCTCTCGGGAGCCTTGAACCAGGTTTCTGTTACTGCACAGATATCAATATTCTCAATACTGAGGAGAGCTTCGAGTGCGTGCATCTTGAGGTTTAGACTTCTGGCGCTGAGCAGCATTACACTTAGTTTCTTTTTCTTTGTGTTGTCTACAGAGGGGGGTTTGTCTTTTGAGCCTTGCCTAAAAAAGGCACTATGGGGGTGGCAAGAGCCTTAGCCAGTATTCGAAAGCCCAGGGGTGACAGGTGCAAGCCGTCTCTAGCGAAGCAACGTTGCTTGTCGAGCATGTCATCCCAGGCTGACAGACACTGGATCCCCTTTGAATGACACCAATACTTTAGCCAATTGTTAAAATTGATCATTTTGTCTTTATACTGTGGCATCATTCTTGGTGAGGGTAAGAAGCTACTCAAGGTCAGGGTCATACCGGCCTGGGCTACATGATCAGAGAGCTCCTCTATGTCTCTGTTCATGTAGTCCAGGGAGGTACATCTCAGGTCATTCACACCAGCATGGACAATGACGGAGTCATATTTGTATTTGCTTTGGAGTAACCTGAGTGCTTGTGTTATGTGGCGGATCCTGGCACCCGACAGGCAGTTTACAGTGACCTTCTCCTTGTTCAGCCTGGTGAGTGGGACGTCAGTGTGTCTGACAATAGAGTCACCTATTACAAGTGTATTATGTGTGTTGTTTAGCCTTAAGGGCTGTGACTGTGTGGCACACTGACTTTGTGAACTATGTGATTACGTGGGTATTGTTGTGGGGTAGCGGATGCTTGGATGTCTGCTTAGGAGGTCTCTGCTGCTTGGGCAGATTTTTATTTAGAGCCTCCGAGTATGTTTTTGTGTGTTTATGTGTTTGGTTTTCTGTTGCAATAGGTCTATGTGAGACTGGATTTGTGGTGTGCGTGGTTAACTTCTCCTCCTGACTGACTGTGCCAGTATTGGGTTGAGAGAGCTCAGCCTCCAATTTGGCTATATAGTTGCATCTCTCACATATATTTGAGCTTGTTGGGAGGAGGAGAGGGTGGTCTGTGTACATAAGGCAGTTGTAACATTGCCTCAAGATTCCCAGATTCACCAGCTGGACTGGAGAATAAACCCGAAACTGACTTTTGGACATGCCAGAATAGTATAAGGAACTACTTTTTGACTGATCAAAAAGGACCAATAGGGAGCCAAGTACTTAAAGGGAGTATAAGAGGGTGTAGTGATTTAGTTTATTAGTGCTTACTTATAAGATTACTTATACGAGCAACTGCAGGGTTTTAGAATGAAAATAGAGTGCTTACTTTAAGGGAAAAAGTGAAGAGCAGACTTTGTGGAGCCAGGAATAGTTTAAACCCATTTAAGTGGCGCTGCCCGATGCTGAGCTATGCGCAAAATCGTGCAAAACCACACAAATGCGGGTTCTAAAGGAGGGAAACTGAAAGAGAAAGGAATTGACCCACAGTGGCCAATACGCTACTAGTTTCAGTTTTGAGACCACTCCTCCAGGGACAGATAGGCTGCTCAAAGCTCACCACTCTCACTGGTGAACAGAGAAGCTTCCTCCTATCCAAGTATGGATATGGGCAACAGAGGAAACTACACCACAGTCCAGAATTCAGCAAAACCTGAAATCTGGACTAATCTAGTTCAGCAAAGGCGGGAAAAGAGAATATTTTTTTTTTTTCAGGAAACAGCAGAAAAACACACAGAAAACACTGTAAATGCTATAAACAGGCTAGCGCACTTTAGTGTGTAGCCTACAACAGTTATACAATACAAAAATGACTTAAATTGATATAAAACAAGTGCAAAAACTGTAAAAAGCAGAAGGCAAATGCAATTTAAACTTTTTAAAGCACAGATCAGTAGAAATTCACTTTTTAGGTGGGAAAAGGCAGTCAGAGCAAAAAAACAGAGAAAAAATATTTAAATCTGGAAAAGTTTCTCCTGGGTCTCTCTGTTGCCTGTATCACTCTGCAGGACACTACAAGGAGCTGTGCGGAGTTGTATACTGGTGCAAAACCGTGCAAATGCGGGTTTTAAAGCAGGGAAACTGAAAGAGATAGGAATTGACCAAAAATGGCCAATAAGCTACTAGTTTCAGGGCTGAGACCACTCCTCCAGGGACATATAGGCTGCTCAAAGCTTCCCACTCTCACTGGTGAACAGAGAAGCTTCCTCCTATCCATGTAAGGATATGGGCAACACAGGAAACTATACCACAGTCCGGAATTCAGCAAAACCTGAAATCTGGACTAATCTAGTTCAGCAAAGGCGGGAAAAGAGAATATATATATATATATATATATTTTTTTTTTTTTTTTTTTTTATGGTCACCATGAGCACCTTTCATGGGGTTATAATAATTGACATGCTAAGGTACAAAGGGCAGGGAGCAGAAAATTAAGCAAAATGTCTCTGAAGAATTGCAGGACCTGTCATTTTTTTCAAATAAAACTCTTAGTTTTTAGGGGCTGTTACCCTTTCTTAAAATGGCAATTATGCTTACAAGGAGCTCATTGTAAGCCTAAAATGCTAATAAAAATGGCATCTGTGTTAAAAATGTTTGACAACATATTAACACAAATGACAAGATATGCAGCACAGCGTTTATGTACTTTTGCAAAAATACATTTCAATGTTTCTTAATTAATGGAAAATATGTGGAAGCACAGCCCACTATAACAGAGGAGTAAATGGATCTTTGCCAACCATTGAGAGAAGTATCTGAATTTTAGCTTATTTCAGCAAAAATTGTTATTCAGTTTATAGGCAATCTTCTTCGTCTTTTGGCTTTTCCCAGTTAGGGGTTGCCACAGTGGATCACCTGTCTGCTCATGATTAGCATTGGAGTTTTACGGTGTCGAGTTGCCAGCCCAGCACCCAACCTTCCACAGGAGGCACACACACACACACGCACTCACACCTAGGGCCAATTTAGAGTGTCCTATCCACCTACAGCATGTCTTTGTGATGTGGGACGAAACTGGAACACCCGGAGGAAACCCACGCAACCACAGGGAGGACATGCAGATTCCACACAGGAGGCACACCAGCCGAGGATCGAACCATAGAACCTCTTGCTGTGAGGCGACAATGCTAGCTGCTGCACCACCACAGCTGCCCCATTCAGTTTATAGGCAATATTCAAGAAAATTTTTCACATACAGATAGCTGGTATGCAAGAAAATTGTATAATACTGTCTAAACAATTCATAAAATTCCCAGTACAGTATGATTGAGATGCATGAATTTTGTAGGTATCCAGTAGATATGCAAAGTATGGTCCACAGCAGCATCCATAACCTAAAAACATGTGAAATGGAAAATTAGACTTTAAGGAAAGTGAAGAATTTTGATGATAACAATGCAGACTAACTGCACTCAGAAGTGACACTCCCAATGTCCGTATAAAAATTTTTGCAATGCTCAACAGAAGAAGGCTGGGAAGTCACAACCATATAATATCAGTCTCTACACACTAATTGTACCACCATATGTGTGGGCTCACGTGAGCCTCTGACCAAAATGCACTATTCATATATACAGTGTAAGACAACCAGCCTGAATAGCACTGCACAAAAAGTGATGAAATCATGCCCCTACCAGTGGCGGCTGGTGACTTCAGATCAAAGGGGGGCTGCAGGAGACACCTGAATTGGTGGGGCAATGGGAAGGGGTGTGGCCAGTTAGAAAGGGGTGGGGCTATGCTCCAAACAGCAACAACTGGAACTTTAAACACGCTGCCCTGGGTGCCAAACCATCATTATGAGAGTCCAATCAAGACTAAATGAAGTGTAGAAGTAAAAAAAAAATATTTCAGTGCATGAGTTACATGACAGCTTACTTAATATCTAGATGGAAACAAAAAGGTTGTGCAGCATGAAAAAATAAATTACTTTTTAAATACATTACTGGAATGCCAGTCAAAATCAAGTATAAAAAAACAAGCAGCACTCAACCCAAACCACTTCTCCTTGCACTGCAGTTCTAATTATAATTTATATTCTAAAAGTACCAAGTATCATGCTGAATGTAGCAATCTCTGTGATACCCCCACTTGTAAAAATGTATCTTATCCAAAAAGACCTGCTGCCTGACAACAACAACTATCTACTTGTTTCATGGGGAAAACATGATCAAAGTAAAAAGTGAACAGCAAACAAGAAACAAGCTCAAGATAAATTGCAGAGTCACTACATGGAGGAGTGGAGTATTAGTAGTATATACATTTAAGTAATGCCTGTAGCCAAGGTGGAAAATAGATACAATGCTTTAAAACAGGAACACGGTAATGAAAAAACACTGCAGAATACACTTACATACTACCCACAACTTAAAGCACCCGCACTGTTTAATCTCAAAGCACATTAAGATGACAGATTCAATTTATCAATAGAATCAGCAAAATATAGCATTGGGGTTGTCATTTTATTCTGCATAAGCATACATTTAATGTGCACTATTACTTTGTTATATATGTATGTATGTATGTATGAGTGTCTCAAACATTGAACATTCGCAACAGCAAACTAAGAAATAATGATGGTTTTAGATTGAATTGGAAATGATCGAAACAAAAGCATTAAAATTTATTTTGCAAGGAGCAAGCACCCCCCCTGTACTTCACACCTCCTGCTAACTGTACATAACTCCAAGACTGCACAACAGTGGGGGTAAGGGCAAATTCCTTACAGCCTTCTCATAAAAAAAGGTTGCTAGCAAAAACTCTGTTGAAAACATTCGCTCATATGTGCATTCGCTATTATTCACAGCATGAAAACAGATCACTCATAAGCCTTCTCTGTTTTGACCTGCACCTATATAGGTTCATAGGTTCATACTAGGCTATCTGCCCTAGGGCATTCATAAGATTAGCCAGAGTGTGTTTGGCCTTCGCCACCCATTTTAAATTAATTTTGCTATGCCCTTTTTCGAGGTTAGTATACTGTGCCTCTGTCCAACAGTGACACAGAAGTGATACCCGGGGTAAACCTACGATGTCGCATCCACTCATCAAGATTCCTATGGAAGAGAGTCAATGAGGGACTTTGTCTAACCTGGACTGGGATTTTATTCCAGAGTGAAGGGAGCCTGTGGGTTATGAATCTGTCCCTCCAGCATGTCCTATTTATTTCAGTGCTGAGGTTCAAGTCTCTCGAGCGCGTAGCTCAATGGGATTTGGATTTTCTGAGGTGCAGCATGTCCATTAATTCCGGGTTGGACATGGCTTTATACGTCAGGCACAGATCGCCTCTGAGCAGGTGGTATGCCACTGAGTAGAGCTGGAGTTTCTTTAACCGGGCAGCATATGGCATCTGTTTGAGCCCTTTGATCCTCTTGGTGAGGTACTTTTGGTGTCTTTCCAGTTGCTGCAGGTGTCTGGTAAGGTACAGCCCAAAGGGGGCATTGTACTCAATTATGGGCCTGATGAGGGATGAGTTAAGAGGCACGATGACCTCCACTGATCTAGATGTGAATCCCTTCATGATTAGGTGGGCTATATAAAATGTTTTTCTAACCACTTTGGCCATGTGGTTGTCAAATGAGAGATTGCTATCAACTTGGATCATCAGGCCCCTTTTTACTTCTTCTGTACTTAAAAAGTTACCACCTATGTGGTAATTAGTGGGCACTTTGTTTTTGCCAAAGGGGATAACTATACACTTTTTGGCGTTTAGCTTGAGGCCATGGCTCTGGCACCAGTTGTCTGTTTCTATGAGGCCCTTTTGGAGGATGCTTGTGTCGGCTGGAGAGTCGATTATGGCACCCAGTTTGCAGTCATCTGCGAACTTGGTCAACCACAGTCCTTCCATGTTGGCCTGTACCTCCGAGAAATATATACCGAACAAGAGAGGTCCCAGGACTGAGCCTTGTGGGATGCCACTTGTAACTGGTTTGGAGTCTGACATGGCTCCAGCAATTCTAACCATGTGGGTTCTGTCCTTGAGCCAGTTTGCAACCCATCTAGTGACATAGGGGATTATATTTAAGCTGGTGAGCTTATCTATAATGCCCGAGTGGGGTATTGTATCGAAGGCTTTTGCGAGGTCCAGGTAGGCTGTGTGGACCACCTTCCCCTCGTCAATGGCCTTGGTGACTGTTTCAAAGAAATCAACCAGGTTTAAGAGGCAGGATCTGCCCTTCACAAAGCTGAACTGGGTAGGATCCAGTGTCTGTAGGTCCCCAATATCTTTATTTATGAGGTCCATGATGATCCTTTCCATAGCTTTGCAGACCAAGCTAGTCAGGCTTATGGGGAGATAGTTTCCAGGATCCATTGAGGCACCACCTTTGTGGAGAGGGACCAGTGTTGCTGTACACCACTCTTTGGGTACATATCCTGTAGTAAGGCTGAGACTGAACAGTAGTTTTATGTTTGGGTTTAGCTCTTCTTGGAGTTCATGTAGGGGCAGCCGGGACACCGTCTGGTCCCATTGATGCTGTGTTTTTTGCTTTGGAGAGGGCGGCTCTTACCTGAGCATCTGAGATGTCAGGGGGCAGCACTCTGCTGGGATAGATATTTGCCCTTTTGGTGGGGAGGGGCGGAGAAATTTGTGCTGAACCTGTCAGCTAGGATGTTGGCAATGTCTGTGGGTTCGGTGAATTTTTTGTCATTTTGGACTAATTCTGAGCATATCTGGGAATTCCCACCCAGGTTCTTAACATAACTAAAGAAAGCCTTGTGATTATCCTTAGTGTTCTGTGCAATTTTTCTCTCGAAGCTGGCCTTATATGATTTTATGAGTGCCCATAGTTTTTTGCTAATACTGATCAGAGATGCCTTCCCTTTTTGGGATTTTGCTCTATCATGTAGTAGCTTCCTCCTTCTATTGTATAGTTTGTTTATGGCTGGGGTCCACCAGACAGGACATCTACCTTTGGAGGATTGGGTCTTGGTTTTATTTGGGATTGCATGATCCATGCATTCCTGAAGGTGTTCATAGAATGCGTTTATAAAGGATTCTACGGTCTGGGCCGTATTTTCCACAGGCCCGGGGGCTTTAAAGGATTCCACCTCGGTTTTGAGGAGTGTGAAATTTGCTTTAGAGAAGTTTTTCACAGTGGTTTCCTGGGCAGGGGGTGGGGTCGAGATGTGAATATCCAGTGAGATTAGTTTATGGTCTGATCTTACCAGTGAGGGATACACTTCTGGTCTGGAGCATAGAGTCCCCATGTTGGTGATGATCAGGTCCAGTATGTTTTCCCCTCTTCTGGGAGTGGTAACAAGTTGTTCCATAGCATTTGAATTTATAAATTCTAGGAACATTTGGGCTAGAGTGTTGGAGCTGGGAGGGGTTGGGAGGGTGGCCTAATGGTTAAAGTGTTTACCTTACAAACACAAGGTGCAGGGCTTGAGTCTCACACAAGATAATTGGCTAGGCTTAAAATGGCTCGCAAGGGCAGTTAGCTTAGTACTAAACTATGAACCTATGAACCTATGAGCTAGAGTAATGCTCCCAGTCTATGTGTGGGTAGTTGAAGTCGCCCAATATAATGGTGTTTGGAGAGACCTTCATATTTTCCAGTGTTCTCAGGAAGGCTGAGTGGGGTTCCTGGGTTTGGGAGGGTGGTCTGTAGCAGGCTATATACTGGAAGGCAGTTTTACCCACTGTTAGTTGCACATGGATAGTCTCTGATGCTTCGTGCTGTGCCACCAACCTGGAGGTGTGGGTATCTTTGACGAATATTGATACTCCCCCTCCTTTTGTGGTTCGGTCCAAGTTTTGGGGCCAAAAAGCATGGTATGAGGTATAATCTGGTAGT
Organism: Protopterus annectens; assembly: GCF_019279795.1. Classification (NCBI taxonomy): domain Eukaryota; kingdom Metazoa; phylum Chordata; order Ceratodontiformes; family Protopteridae; genus Protopterus; species Protopterus annectens. Next base: position 1,428,885,514 of record NC_056726.1, read on the forward strand.
GCTGGGGTGCTCTCGGGAGCTTTGAACCAGGTTTCTGTTACTGCACAGCTATCGATGTTCTCCATGCTAAGGAGAGTTTCGAGTGCACGCATCTTGAGGTTTAGACTTCTGGTGTTGACTAGCATTATTCTTAGTTTCTTATCCCTTGTGATACCTATGGAGTTGGGTTTGTCTTTTGAGCCTTGCCTAAAAAAAGGCTCTATGGGGGTAGCAAGAGCCTTTGCCAATATCCCAAAGCCCAGGGGTGACAGGTGCAAGCCGTCCCTAGCGAAGCATCGTGGCTTGTCGAGCATGTCATCCCATGCTGACAGGCATTGGATCCCCTTTGAATGACACCAATACTTAAGCCAATTGTTGAAATTGATCATCTTGTCTTCATATTGTGGCATCATTCTTGGTGAGGGTAAGATGCTACTCAAGGTCAGGGTCATACCGGCCTGGGCCACATGCTCAGAGAGCTCCTCTATGTCTCTTTTCATGTAGTCCAGGGAGGTACATCTCAGGTCATTCACACCAGCATGGACAATGACTGAGTCATATTTGTACTTGCCTTGGAGTGACCTGAGTGCTTGTGTTATGTGGCGGATCCTAGTGCCTGACAGGCAGCTCACCGTGACCTTCTCCTTGTTCAGCCGAGTGAGCGGGACGTCAGTGTGCCTGACGATAGAGTCACCTATTACAAGTGTATCAGGTGTGTTGTTTAGTCTTAAGGGCTGTGACTGTTTGGCAAATTGGCTTTGTGAGCTATGTGTTGCACGTGTTTTGTTTTGGGGTAGCGGTTGCTTGGGCGTCTGCTTTGGAGGTCTCTGCTGCTTAGGCAGATTTTTATTTAGAGCCTCCGAGTATGTTTTTGTGTGTTTATGTGTTTGGTTTGCTGTCGTGGTAGGTCTATGTGAGACTGGAATTGTAGTGAGTGTGGTTTCCTTCTCCTCCTGACTGGTTACGCCAGTACTGAGTTGAGAGAACTTAGCCTCCAGTTTGGCTATATGGTTGCATCTCTCACATGTGTTGGAATTTGTTGGGAGGAGGAGAGGGTTGTCTGTGTACATGAGGCAGTTGTAACTTTGCCTCAACATTCCCAGATTCACCAGCTGGACCGGAGATGAGATCGACAACTGACCTTTGGACATGCTAGAATAGTATTGGGAATTCCTTTATAATTGAAAAAAAGGGCCAATGGGGAACAAGGTACTAAAGGGGAGTTTGTGAGGGTCTAGTGCTTTTAATTTTTTAGTGCTGACTTATATAATTGCTTTAGTGAGCAAGTGCCAAGTAACTTAAATGCAATGTGTTACAGGTAACTTAAATGTTATATGTATAACACGTGCTTTGCTTTCTATGCCTACTCAGTGATGTCACTGCACACTTCCCATATGGGGAAGACATGAGATACACCCCACATCAACTCTATTATTGATATTCCAACTTTGAAGTTGTACCACCTAAAACAGTAAATCATGTTTGTAGGAAAACGAAGTGTGACGATCTCAGAGTCAAAATATAAGTAGTGGAAGTATAGTGATCACAGCTAGGTCATCTAGCCCAAACACATCCGTCTGGGTAATTTATTTGTTTATTTATTTATTTAAAGTTTGTTTCATTTAATTAACTGTCTACTATGAGAAACTCACTTGACTAGACAATGCTTCCAGGATTCTCTTGAAAAGGAGCACTTATATCTAAACTACTTAACCAGAAAAGAAATGAATAAAATAAAACTGCTTTCTGACACTTAAGGAGATATGCACTAACACTGATCATCATATTTACAAATGTCTCTCAGTTGTACTTTTCTAATCAGTTATATATTACTCAATCTTATGCATGAGACTCAGACTGCAGGAGATACAGATGTCCTGCAAGCTATGTTACATGAGCATAAAAAGTAAACACACAAAAAATGCAGCTTTTTTTGTTTAAAGTTCAGGCTTCTCTGTAGTTTACACAATAGTACACACTGACGAAACTGAATGCAGAAAAATATTTCTTGAAATATTTTTTAGGATCACCTGGTCATACCCATTTTCTTACTATACTTATTTCTCCTTACAACTACTACAACTACAGTAGGGAAGGTATGGTAGGAAAATAGATATGTTAGCAAAATGGGCAATTTTTTCCCCCCTCAAACTCATTTCAAGTTAACATGAGAAAAGCTAGTCACAGAACAAGCAATCCACTCAAACAACATTTATTGAATGCAGCGGCCCAACTTCATGTATTCGCTAATTAATTACATCAGTGTGGCTGCTCTTAACTTTTTCTTTTGGTTGCCATAAATCAGTGGAATATCAAGATCCTCAGCTTTACTATGTTAGGTCTTATGATGTTAGTCAAGCTCCATAAACCCCTAACAAATTTTGCACTCTGCCAAGAAACCACACTAAATCACAGCCCTGACACACACACACACACACACACACACACACACACACACACACACACACACACACACACACACACACACACACACACACACACACACACACACACACACACACACACACACACACACACACAATCTGAGCCCAAATACAGTTCCATACCTTAAAGTCTGGGAGACAGAGAAGTCCATATGTTCCATTTTGCAGTTCCAAGCATCCGTAAAACAAGTGAAAGTCCTTCCCTTAATGTCTGTAACATCCAAAAGCCTGTGCCGAGAGAGCAAGTCCTTCCCGTGAGAGCAGAGCAAGCTGGGTGCTACCCAGCCTGTGGACATTGCAGTCCGATCCCCTTCCAGTCTATGCAGTTGTAACTGCATAGACTTCTGGGATATTGCTTCTCAATGCTATTTTCCTAATCTGGACTGCTGATGAGTCAGTCTGGATTCTGTGCGCATGCTCCAGACTGGTTCACCAGCAGTCCAGACATTTGGAAATGCCACGAGTGCACATTCGTGATGTTCTGCGACTCGCTTTTGTTTTTATTTTTTTCTTTTCTTTTTGTTTTACAGCTCTGGCCCCTACATGTGGGGAAAGTAGACAGTAATGGATCAGAAGTGGATATGTTATTTTTATGTCTATTAATGCTTATATTTTTTATATACAACTATTTTAAAGTACTGCAAAAGCTTCATATATATGTTTCACATTTTAGCTAAGAAGAGCAGCTTCAGATTGTTAGAGTTCATCAGAGCTTAGCAAACAGATGGCAAATGGTTCTTGTAATCACTTAGCCTTGAAAAAAATGTAGGTATTCCATAAAAGATAAGTCTGCTGAAAAAGAACATATTAACCTGTCAAAAGCAAAGCACTCCCGTATATGTAACTTTTTATCTGGTTAATACTTACCCCCGGGTTCATGAAGCTCGGCGCAAGGCCTGTGTAAGGCTTGTGCCGGCCGTGCAGCATATATATGGAGTAGTAGCACCATATGCATATTAATGAAGGCGTGCAGCCACCACAGCCCCGTGCATAGGAAACGTGCGCGAGTGCATAGGGCGTACCGAAGTTGCGGAGGGAGGCGTGTCAATGTCGGCTGTCGATGAGCAACCTAAACTGCTGAATAGTATAGTCCGCCTGCAGTAATACTCGCACCTATCAGTGTCCGTGGAGACTGAAATGTATACAAAGCATGCACGATAGTCCCTGCGAACAGAAAATGAAGAAGCAAACACAAATACATGATAGGGAATAACAGGTCCCTACCCTTGAACAAATGACAGAAAAAACGCGTGCCCATGGTCCAACATAGTGTTTATAGCTATACCATGTGGAAGTGAAACATATCATATGCTAGGGCGCCACCAGGAGGTATGTCCAGCCCAATGGAAAGGGTCACCAGCTGACCCATAATGTGAGGGAAGGTACATAGCTGTGCAGATGTGTCCATAACAAAATACACGAGGAGAAATGTAGATATATGTAGTGACTGTATGTCCAAATCATATCCCACAAGGGATGCAATAGTCACATACAAAAGGTATGTCTGTATCCCACATAACAAATGTGATAGGGAATAGAATACACATGTAAACAAAACAGGAGCATAGAAACAGCTACAACAATAAGGACACATGTAGGCCGAAAGGAACAGTATGACCTGTACCATCGACTAAGAATACCACCTGTCCCACTTTGCGAGTGACAGTACCGCTGCGGCCAGATGTGTCCTGACACAAGCATGTAAACATGGCAAATGTGCAGAGATTATAGGACATAATTATCCCTCAGACGTCATGTAATAGTGGCATTAAACAGTTGTTCTCCACACGTATATTACATAAATGTCATAAGAAAAAGAATAAGCCACTGAAATGCTACAAGACTAAAGCTTAGATTTAGGCAAGAGTTGTAAGTTCTATCTGCTGAACTGACCGTGGGTATGTGTCAGCATGGAAAATGTGTTGTGTCCACCGCAAATGTTACATTGTGACCAATTGAAAAGGTGGAAACAGTACAGTAGACTGTGGGGAGGCATTGTCCACAACAGTCGGATATGTGGAAGGAATAGCATGGACATAGGAAAAGGTGCCATCCCCCCAATGAGTACAACAGGTCTGCAAATCCCGGGAGTCATCGGTAGAAGCCAAACTAGTATGTGTCACAGCCGAACGGGTAGTACCCAGGTATACCAACTAAGTAATGAAAGTGAAGTATGGGCATGTACCTATGTGTGTGAGGTATAGCACGTGGGAAACAAACATGGCAGGGTAGTCCACACAACCATAAAGGTACCCGACACCTGTAGGGCAGTCAATGTGCTACTCTGGCCGTGTCATGGCCAAACAACAAAAGTAGTGAGCTATCGGATGTGAGTAATTTGCATGTGAGGGGTGGATGGGTAATGGTAAAACCTGCAAAGGCGATACTGTGTCGTATGCAGAAAAGGTGAACCAGAGGTATAGGAGGGGGCAGCGGGTGAAGTGGACATAAACACAAACACATGGAGAAACAGCTGCAAGACAAGCAGACAGGCCATAGTGTAGAACACAAACCCACAAACATATGTATCATGTAAATGTGCGATCAAAATGTATAGATATGTCACCGTCACATACCCACAGGTTGGTCCTGATGGAACTGGCCATAAGAAATGCAACACACCTGGCTGCATAATGGGCTACCCAGCATACCCTCCACATCATACAACCCAGCCCCATAACAGAACGTCCACTAAATCCACCCGTACATGGCCCACTGGTCCGTTGCAGACACAGCTACACATACCGACCCCTACGCATATGTAGTAGGTATTGTCACCCTAGGCAGTGTCAGGATAGCAAACCATGTATTCCCTGCATGTTAAACCCACTGCACATTTTCATAAAGCCAAAATACATTTCGATATCGTTTCTGTGTGGAATGGTCCAATTTCTGGAATATCCCTTACAGGATAAGTAACCTGTGTAAATAGTAGAATGGGTATGACGACAAGATGTCCAATCCTGTACATATCTGGACACAAGTCAGAACGTGAAGTACAGGTCCAAGACACTGTCCAGACCTGAGTGGTCATGCATAACCCAGTACCCAGGATAAAACACCTTCCCGTGACGCATGTGTCCCCACACAAATATGCGGGAGAATATATCGCACACTCGCATAGTGGCAAATGGCAGAAGGGTGAGGAAGACACCTGACATTAACAGGAGAACCCTGTTGAAGTGTGAGGGATACCTAGTGTGTGCCGGCGTGACTGACCATACCTGACAACCTGTGTGAGCTAGATATCTGGACAGAGCTGTGACTACAAGTGAGACAAAGGTACAACAGCAGGTACAATATGCAAAGATAGCTGTTAGAAGTTATTCATGTTTTTGCAGTCTGAGTACCCGGGAAGTCCACTGGGTGAAGAAGTGCCCAGTAACAGCGGAGGCCCGGGTAGAAAAGCTCCACAAGTAATACAAGGAAATAAAGGCTACATAATGTTAAAGGTAAAATACAAGAGTAAAAGGCATACAGTCAGGAAATACAGATGCATAACATGTGCATAATAAGACAGTGCAAATCCAGAGTTTGTAGTGGTAATACAGAAATGTACAACAATGACATACTGGGAGTCACGTGAGTGTCAGCTAAGTCTAGTTAAGCTGGAGGGTAGAGAGGAGCAGGAGTATGGAGAGCTCGGAGGAGTGAGATCCGTAGAATGTATAACAGGTGCAAGCAGGAATATATCCATGTGGATGGATAAACATAGATATATCATAGAATGACAGTTTGCACAATGGCATTAATGTCCGGAGTATGAAGTCTGAAACTCAACTGTCTGCCAGCACGTCCCGACATCTGTCCCTAATGCCGAGCTACTGCTGTGCCAGAACACAGCAGCGTATTACAGAGGTTCGTATCATATCACTCAACTGTCCAGATATTCTCAGAATGACCAGAGTGTTGGCTCATAGTGTTGTGTGACTCCGACAACCTGTGTCTGTCTGGTAAATAGGTGTGGATTGACGTCACGAAATAATGAGCATTAAGTATAGCACTCCACATCCCGCAGAAGAGTCATGACAATGCAAAACCTATAGTATTCTATCAACGTTATAAGCTTGTAAGGAAACTAGTTAAAATGTGTCCCTCTTACTCTCCCCATTATGTAGGGTTTGCGCAGATTTGTTGCTCAAAGAGGTCGAGAGGTATGGTCCGTACATATGTACAGTAACAAGCCATGACATTTGTGTAATGTACAACTGCATACCTGTAGTCACAACATGTCCAAGAAAATAATCCCCGTATGAATGAATACAGGTAATAGTCAAATGTGAATGGGAACCCCCCCCCCTCACCATGGAGTATGGACCATAACAACCCCACCCATAATATGTACAGCTAACAGAATAAGCTCCTGATAGGTGCCCAAACACATGTGTCTATAAATACAGGTAAAATATTCATAATAGGGAGATGCTCCCTGTCCACATGCTTCATCTGACATTTGAACTCGGCCAGGGAAGTTCCGTTCACCAGGCGGACAAACCCATACCCAGATCACTACATGAACACCCTGACAATCAGAAACGTGTATGTGATACGTCTATATGCCCTGGTGTTCTGCATATCCTCGGAGTGATTAACAATGCAGCTGGGGTCCACAGCAGTAGGCAATACGGAATGTGTAATATGTAGTACCGTGTTTCCCACAGCAGGGGAATGGATGCCTGTGTTGTAAGTGAAGCGGTGAGACGTATGTTGATGTAGCTAAGTACTATGGTTATGCATATCAATGAGGCAGAGCAGCAACAGAATACTGTTTCCGGCATCCGTCCAACGTGAATGCAGTCCCGGTTGACCTACGACCACTGCAGATATCCCTGTAAAGTGTAATGAATGCATTCATGCTGTACACACAGTTAAATACGTAAAGGTGAACCATGTGTTTCAGACCAGTCCGTAAACCGGACTACAGATAAGTAAGTGTTACGATCAGAAGTATGAAAGGCCGCGCAAGCACACATTTATTAAACAGATGTAACCCACAACATGTAAATGCAAGTGCGCCTGTGCGTGTGTGATCTGCTCACAGCATAATAAATGAATGCTGTTTTCCCCACGTTAGATATACATGGCTCAAACCTGTTAACCCCGTAAAGTATGAAACCAGACAAAGGCATGCAAACTACCGGTACAAATAGGGACAAATCCCAAATATGTGCCAGAACAAACATAGAAAGTGGATAGAATAACGGGTGTGTCAGTAGCATGGATTCTCTGAAGGGTATGCAGTCGTAACCTGAACTGCTTGCCAGTATTTCCCAACGTAAGTCTTTAATGAAATGCCACTACATTGCCAGATAGACACAAGGTTATGAAAAACACACCAAAGATAAAGAGGCAACCAGCTGTACATTCTGCGACAATCTGTACAGTGGAAAGGTATGGTATGGATATAGATATATGTGTATACACATAATCCACAGACGTAAACCAAAGCAAATTATGAAATGAGGACTGTACATGTATATATGTATACAAAACAAACATATGTCCCGTAGATATGACATATGTACATAAATAGGCCACGGCATAGCTAATATGGGTAGACAAACAGGCATGCACGAAAGGTGAATAAACTGCTGCTTTCCAAACCATTGGCCAGAAAGTGACAGTCCAGCAAGTTCTTCACTTTAAACGTGCATATAGGTGTCCAATGCAGGACCCCAAAAATTGATCCATACGTAGTGTCAACCGTCACTGATGCAAAATAAGTGACCTCAGCAAATATGATATAGCTGTACATGCAACAGTAGCAGGTGCAAGGGTAATGACACATGTGTTGATAGAATGTATGATGTACAAACTGATATCCGGAGAGTGGGGAGTGCATATAAGTGTCTCCACACTTTAGTACTACTCACATTAAACATGTGTAATGGGTACTGTGGAGGGGTGTCAGGTATGGGAATCATGGGTATGCAGAAATGGGCCTAGGTGTTGTTTGGCAGAGATTTATTAGGTCCAGCCCCTGGGAGTGATGTGGGTATAGGACACGCCTATATTCTCAATAATGGGGCAAACCATCCACTGGATATTGCGTAAACCATTGTGGGAATATGTAGGGCCCTATATCAGTGTCATGTAGGTGATTATCATGGATGGACATGCGTACGACCAAGATGGTAACCATACCTGGCAAACTGTCAGAATAAGACAGCTGCACTAAGGCATAGTACATGAAATACAAATAGGGACTATATTAGATATACCTCAGACAAAGTCAGAATGTTGATAGAATACTGGCGTAGCCAGGAATACGAATGTTATGAGTGTTACTAGTCATGACATAGTAATGTCAGTCACTATTATCTAACCGCACAGTTCATAATGCCTTGCCAGTAATTCACCAGAAAGGCACATTACTATGACAAATGTAACAAGAGCAAAGGTCAAACATCAGGGCGTTTACCCGTAATGTGTACAGGTTAGGGGTATGAAGGTAACCTGTCCAAAATACATGTACAGAACTAGTGATACTAGGTGGACAGGTGAGAAGAAAGACGTCAGGACAAATGACAAAACATGTACAAGTCATACGCATGTACTCCAACAAATGTGAATGACAATGTATGCCCTGTGAAAGTCAATGTGGAAGGTTAATAGACGCAAAAGAAATGTGTCCCTCAGGGTGTCATGCAGTGTCACCGTTACAATGTCCAGTCCCCCATACTCGTACGTGAGCTCTGCCACTGACGGAAAGCGCAAATACCGACGTACACATATGGTACATGATAGACTAATTAGTGTGGATAAGCAGCTGTTGGCCTGTGTGAGGAATACAACCCTCTGGGTGGGTGTGTCCTGCAATATAAATGTAATGGCATGTGGCCTGTGATGCCGCCATAGTGTGTGTATTGGTGTCAGAAAGTTGATATCTTGTATCAGACACATACTCCGCAACTGTACAGATTTACGCAGAATGTGCAGAGTTCTGCCTCATATGTTTGGTGTGTTCCACATAAAATCAGTACCATTCTGGCAAATTCCTGAGAACTGAAGTCATGAAATAATGACAAACATGTGAGTTTAAGATACCAGCTCCATCAGAAAAGTCATACTAATGCAAAACCTATTATTGTGTCAACTATCTACGTTTGTAAGAGCAATATGTAAATACTGCCCCTATGTGTCCCACTATCAGTTAAGGCTTTGTCCAGATGTTTGCTCTAGGAGGTGGAGTGGTATGATCAGAAACAGATACATGTGTGAGGAAACAGCATTATCGACTGCAAGATAACGCAGAAGGTATGAAAAGCGCTGCAGTAGGATGTTCAGTACTGTCCACAGGTATGTGCTGACATGTAAAATGACACAGCAGTCCACATGAAGTACCTATAGGTACCTTTACAAATGATGATAGTGGGACATACCCACAGCCATGCACACAGCACAAATAGACATACACACAGCAAAACTAGGCCATGATACATGAAACCTCCAGCGTGTACGAGTAGAGTGAGAGTACAGCAAGGATAGATGTCTGCCAAGCTATACAGCAAACGGCTGTAAGGGCATGTAACACCGCCCGTAACACGAACGTTGCACGGACAATGTTGGGATTTGCAACATACCCCATTGGTATCTGAAAGCTATGCAAATATGCGATACATGAAACAGTCAGCTGTCCATGCAAGAGCAGAGTTATGGGCAGAAAAAAAAAAAAAAAATATATATATATATATATATATATATATATATATATATATAGATAGATAGATAGATACAGACATACACACACAGACACACACACACACATACACACACACACACACACACACACACACACACACATGTGGCAGGGTTGTGAGCAGAACATGAATGTAACCACTGTACCACACAACAGCATTACACAGTGATAGAACATGCAACCGTGAGTAGTAGATCACGGAAATCACACAGGCATACATCTAGCCTGTAGACAGCGGCATCAAAGGCAAAGACGCCGCACAGATGTTATGATGAGTGAATACTGTAAAAGCAATGTACTGTTGTCATGCAGATGGAAACACACACATACACACACACTTGGCAGGGCTGGGAATTGAACTTACACTTAAGTGCCCTATCACACTGCAGCATGACGCATTTACAGAACCCACTACCGAGATTACTAAACACAGCAGACCCACAGGCATTCTTCTAGGTGCGTGTCAACATCCGCAAAGGCAAAGACGTCAGCAGGATATATCTGTGGTGTAAAGCATCTAAAAGCATAACCTGAGTCCCCAGATGGGCGGGAGCATGCGCACACACACACACACACTTGGCAGGGCTGGGAATCGAACTTACACCTAACTACCCCATCACACTACAGCATGACGCATTTATAGAATGCGCTACCAAGATTAATAAACACAGCAGACCCACAGGCATTCTTCTAGGTGCCTGTCAACATCCGCAAAGGCTAAGATGTCAGCAGGATATATCTGTGGTGTAAAGCATCTAAAAGCATAACCTGAGCCCCCAGGTGGACGGGAGCATGCACACACACACACACACACTTGGCAGGGCTGGGAATCGAATTTACACCTAACTACCCTATCACACTACAGCATGACGCATTTATAGAACGCGCTACCAAGATTAATAAACACAACAGACCCACAGGCATTCTTCTAGGTGCCTGTCAACATCCGCGAAGGCTAAGACGTCAGCAGGATATATCTGTGGTGTGAAGCGTCTAAAAGCAAAACCTGAGTCCCCAGGCGGACGGGAGCATGAGCGCACAAACACACACACACACACACACACACTTGGCAGGGCTGGGAATTGAACTTACATCTAACTACCCTATCACACTACAGCATGACGCATTTACAGAACGCGCTACACAGCAGACCCACAGGCATTCTTCTAGGTGCGTGTCAACATCTGCAAAGGCAAAGACGTCAGCAGGATATATCTGTGGTGTGAAGCGTCTAAAAGCATAACCTGAGTCCCCAAGTGGACGGGAGCATGCGCACACATACACACATGCACACACACACTTGGCAGGGCTGGGAATCGAACTTACACCTAACTACCCTATCACACTACAGCATGACGCATTTACAGAACGCGCTACCGAGATTACTAAACACAGCTGACCCACAGGCATTCTTCTAGGTGCGTGTCAACATCCGCAAAGGAAAAGACGTCAGCAGGATATATCTGTGGTGTGAAGCGTCTAAAAACATAACCTGAGTCCCCAGGTGGACGGGAGCATGTGTACACACACACACACACACACACACACACACACACACACACACACACACACACACACACACACACTTGTCAGGGCTGGGAATCAAACTTACACCTAACTACCCTATCACACTACATACAGCATGACGCATTTACAGAACTCACTACCGAGATTACTAAACACAGCAGACCCACAGGCATTCTTCTAGGTGCATGTCAACATCCGCAAAGGCAAAGATGTCAGCAGGATATATCTGTGGTGTGAAGCATCTAAAAGCATAACCTGAGTCCCCAGGTGGATGGGAGCATGCACACACACACACACACACACACACACACACACACACACACACACACACACACACACACACACACACACACACACACACACACACACACACACACTTTGCAGGGCTGGGAATCGAACTTACACCTAACTACCCTATCGCACTACAGCATGACGCATTTACAGAACGCGCTAATAAGATTACTAAACACAGAACTCCCACCTGCCTGTGGGTGTCAACATCCGCAAATGCCTGGACGCCGGCAGGGATTGTATAGAGAGTGTACAATCAGACATGTCCCACAGTAGACATATACAACCACACGGCAGTGGTGTACTCGGGGCAACTATACATGTATGGAGCACTACAACAACAATACATAGACACAGTATGCACCACAGACAGTACACCCTTCCAGATAGTCACCCAGTGTGTACTCTGTAGGCATCCATCCTGATGTTGAAGACGGAAATCCGTTGCCTGGATGACCACCATGGCAATACAGGATGTCAACGGCCATGCCCATGCACAGAGGGACATCACCGACACAAGGTGTCACTGGCCATGGCCGCACACCTGGTAATATACTTCAGTTTGGACTGTACTGTGTGTCGATCTAAACAATGGCATACTGGGCATGCTCACACACTTGGCTGTTGCAAAGGGCCGTCTTGCATGCAGATGGAGTGTAAACATGGAAGGTCTCAGTTTGGACTGTACCGTGTGTCCATCTACACAACTGCGTACATGGACTGTACTGTGTGTCCATCTACACAACAGCATACTGGGCATGCTCACACACACAGCTGTTGCAGATGGAGTGTAAACATGGAAGGTCTCAGATTGGACTGTACCGTGTGTCCATCTATACAACTGCATACATGGACTGTACTGTGTGTCCATCTACAAAACAGCATACTGGGCATGCTCACACACTTAGCTGTTGCAAAGGACTGTCATGCATGCAGATGGAGTGTACACACAGAAGGGCACAGTACAGAAGGGCACAGTAAGGTATAACTGTCCTCACGCACAGGGTGGTCACACATGCAGTGACCTGTACACACACAGCTGCCATCACAGGTGTCACAGGTGCAGGTCACACACGTACACACTGCAGTGTACACTGTAGCTGTCAAGTCATCACCATGTTGTCGGTGCAGCACTACACAGCCTTACAGTACCACAACACCATGTGACACATGACCACTGGGCTGTACAGAAGTGTACACCAGCTGTGCAGAGTACACATGTACCAACAGGGATCCAACAGGTGTTATGCATTGCAATGATACCAATATACATGAACAGGTCAGCTCAAGTCATACCACGGCCCTTACACAGCTGTGACACATGACTGTTGATGTACACCAATGAACACACATCTGGATATGTCATACATGTGATTGTGTGGATGTGTGCATGGACTGCACACATAACACATACACACATAGCCTTTGATGTACCTCATGCATAACAGTGGCCTAATCAATGCTACACACGCAAATGGAAGGTGGGTCCATGTCTGTCGAATGCTCACACTACAGGGGGTAGCAATGTTGACTGGGACACATACCCTTGTACTGGTCACCTGTGACACCCGTGATATCATACCACAGTCCATGTGTTATGTATGTCAACACACATGTCCAACAATAGCAATGCATACAAACATGGCAACAGTAGACACATGTGACATCTGTACTGTGCATGCAGCAACCATGCATGTGCAGTGGTCAATGTCCGTAATATAGTTGCACCTAACTACGACATGCAGTCGCAATGCAGACCCATCATTGACACCTGTATACGGTGACATACAAACAGCACATATGGAGGGATGTGTGTACATAAAGTGGTGAACCACCTGTGTAGATGTATGTGTGCAGGGGGTGGCTCACAGTTGTGTCACACACCATCCTATCATGCCATGTGCAAACAGTACTCTATGTCACTGTTACGTGACGGTGCTGACATAATGCATACACGGCGGTCAGGTGTTACCAACTATATGTCACATGGCACCTGTAACACCTACAACCTCCCGTGTGCATATAGCAGCACATTTGCCATATATAACGTTGGTACACATAATGCAATCAATATCGCTGCATGTCTATCAAACGTGTCATCATATGGCAGGTGTATCATTCCCAGCACTGCCATGTGTGTCCGAATGTGAGACCAGAGATGCCACATATCTCAGGTAATATGTCCCAGTTGTTACACATCCCTGTACACCGTTGTAGAGACCTGTACATACGTCAGTGTGGGAAGCATGACGTCGGCCGGTGTGGTGCATCACAAACATCGGCTGTCCGTATACACATGTGTGGTCACCACAGTGTGTGTATGTCTGGTGCTTGGTGTGAGGGTGTATGCTAATATACAGTGAGAAATGATCACTAACCCCACATGGTGACTAACCCATAATGGTGATGCAGTGCACTACCCTATTGATGCCACAGGTCCCAGCCATACTGGCTACCTGTGCATGTTCCTTCTCTGTGACACGTCGTGTGGGTGCACAGTACTGTGAGGGTGATGACCACATAGGCAAGTGTCCCCACCTGAACACTATGGGGTGTGTGTTATAGTGGTGTACACCCTGTGAATGTGGCCATGTTCCCGTACTGTTACAGGGTCCTACTGCTGCACAGTGTGGCCTCCAGCTACCAAGTGACACCTCACATCATCATTGGTCAGACCGCTGTGTGCAACCCTTGCACTATGTCACCATACCTGTAATGTGTCCTGCTATGTATGTCACGTCTCTGTCCAGTGTAGCCTGTGGCACTGACCACATGCGTCAGGTGCAGTATATGTGCGGACATCTGTGTCATGTTGGTGTTTCCAACAGTCAGGTTGATGGTACATGTAGCATGCTGATATTGCCAGACCTGCCTGTAAGTAATCCACAGTTACACGTGGGGGACTGCAAACACTGCTACTTGTAGGCACATGCAAGTACACCATAGAAGGGAACCAGGGTATCACAACCAACATAGTGCTACAGATGCAACCGAGACACATACCATGAACACATCACAATGCATGCTGCACCTGCATTACATGTTATGACCGGTGCATGTCGACAGTACATAACCTATGTCACATACTCATCTCTCAGTATTCACACACAACCACTGCAACATACACATCCCTCACTATGCATACACAGGTAATATTACATACACCTCTCACTATTCTGTTCACCCTGTGCATCAGAATATTTGTGCATAACCCTTCACCGATGGTGTGGATGACAGGGATGCGGCACAGGCTTCTTCATATGCACAGGGTGATATGTTTGCCAGGGGCATAGGCTGCACCAATGGATAACATCATGTGTGTGTGTGAGGGCCGGTGAGTTCATTGGACATGTCTGTTCAGAATGCATGTGGATGTTGTGGAGCCCTACAGTTGTGTTTGCTGTGTACTTGTATGTGTGTACACAGTTCTGCCATTTGTGAGGCCTACACGGGGTATAATTGACAGCCCCAGATTGTACAGACCAGGTTGTACAGCTCACTGTGTCCGTCCACTGCCACGTGACCTGTGTCTGCTTGGGGTTGCACGGGCACTACCAGGTGGAGGTACAGAGTGGCTACTGTCCGACGACACATGTCCGCTGGAACTGTGTCCCTGCTGAAAATGTCCAGGGCCACGTCCACGTGGCCTGCTGTGTTCTGGTGTTGACAGCGCAGCACCAGCTGCACTGCTACTGCTACCGGCACTATGGGAGTGGGCATGTGAGGTGGCACGCTCACATCAACTAACACTAGGTGGTGTTGCTGGCCTACGTCCACGTGGCCTACTCCTCACTCCTACCAGATGTTCCAGCACAGACAGCTCCCGCTCGTGGATTGCCATGCCTCGGTCAAGGATTCCGACCATTTCACCCAATCACCTATCCGGAACATCAGCAATCTGCTGTTGAGCATTTGCCAATGCCTGGATGTTGTCATTTAGGGTATGGATAGCAGCCCTCTTCAGCCTCTGCCCTTCTCTGTTCTGCCATTCAGCACATGCCTGTGCCACCATTACAGTCTGGAACATGCGTCTGGTGATACCAGCTGCTGCGCTCTGTCCTGCAGGTGCATGTCTGCCAGAGGTCCTCCTACGAGCAGCACCAGCCACATGCCTGTGTGGCACATCTGCAGTCATTACACTGACACCATGGTGTGTAGACACACCTTCTCTAGCCACCACACGTTCCTGTTCCACGCTAACAGACGCTGACTGTCCTTCCTCTATGGCCACTGGTGATGCAGTATGTGTTGGCAGCAGAACTGTGTGCGGGGAAGAGGGGGACATAGCTGGGATGGTAACCATTGGCACAGATTCAGCCCCTGACAACCCTGCCTGTACCTCATGCATATGTTCAGCAGCGCTAGTATCTGTGGGGACACTAACATCAGATGGACCGCAGGAGGGTAACGCACCTACATCACCTGTGAATGCAAAGAAATAGTGTAAAGTACAATAGACACAGACACACACACACACACACACACACACACACACACACACACACACACACACACACACACACACACACACACACACACACACACACACACACACACACACACACACACACACACACACACACACACACACACACACACACACACACACACACACACACACACACACACACACAGACACACACACACAGACACACACACACACACACACACACACACACACACACACACACACACACACACACACACCATGCATGTGATTTGTCAGATGGCATGCAGCATGCCTGTGATACAGCAGAGGGCATGCAGCTCAGACATTAATAGTGTTACTAAGCATACCTCCCTGGGGTGCACACTACAGCAAGCAGGTGTCATATCAGTAGCCATGCAGTTCACACAATCATGGTAGTATGCATGCATCCCTGTGATACACCATGTGTCCCAGAACAGGATAACAGTACACATGGCTGACGTGACCTTGACATGTAATCTGCTGACATGTGCATTAACATGCGTACATGTCTGACACATTGGTGTCCTGACACATGTATAGCATCATAATGGGCTTCACATTGCAGTGTTGTGTGTATGCCCTACAGATAGAATGCATGTTTAGCAAATGTGCATGAGCATGGGAGGGTAGTGTGAGCTGTCTACATTGCTATACAGTGTGAAGTACAGACACTGTGCCATTGCATGGCATCATGAGGCATCTATGTTGCTGTAGAATGCATAATATGTACACATTGCATAGCCATAACTGCAACACAGTCGTGATGTTCAACAGATCGTATATGGTAGACTTCAGTGACACCTCCAGTAGCTGTGCACAGGCTTTTAGGATGTCCAGTGTACCACATCAACTGTATAATCGGTCAACTAAGGCTATAATTGGACCATGTGTGGACAATGTGCAACAGGGTGTATACACATCCCATGTACTGTGTGGCTACATGTCTCTGGCCATCCCCCATGGCCATGTGTGCACATGTGTTGGCCATCTATCTCACTTGTCTGTGTTGTCCCATATGACATACACCCATAGATGTCAGATATGTCACAATCCACAGGGCTATGCAGACAATGGGTTGTATGTTTGGCATGTGGGGTATAGGTCATGCGATAGTCAAATGACAAGTTCCCAGAAAGATTTCCTTAAAGAATGTGATTTATTAGAAAAAATGTTCAATGATCGAGGATATCCATTAAAACTTATTCAGGAAATAAGGCAAGAAATAGAAAGGGGTAGGGAAAATAAGTACATCCCTATTGTAAATATCACCAACCAAGATAAAGGACAAATTAAAGATAAAGGTGAAAATCAAGAGAATTTCCAACTAGCCCTAACCCTAGAGTATAATGCAATGAATAATAATATCAGAAAAATATTTTTTAAAGAATGGGATAGATTCACAAGCATAACTGATATAGATAAAGTAGAAGAAATTTCAGCAAACATAGTGTACAAAAACACCCAAAGTATAAGAAACATTTTAGAAAGTAGGAACACCATGGTTCCACAAGAGGTAAAAAAGGCAGGTACCTACAAGTGTGGTAGATGTGCCCAGTGTCCTTACATTTCAAATACCAATAGGTTATATATTACAAGCAGGGACAGACTGATTATCAATAATAAGAATTATCATAATTGTGAGTCTATGGGGCTAGTTTACATGGCCAGCTGTGTGACCTGCGACTCCTTCTATATAGGGAAAACAGAAAGAAAACTTAAAAGAAGGATATACGAACACCTTAATGATATTAAGAATAGTAAGGACACAAATGCCTTATTTAAACATAGTAAAGAATGTACAGGAGCAACTTACAAATTTACATTATTAGAACATACCCAAAGAGATATAAGAGGGGGCCCCTGGGAGGAGAAAGTAGAATATAGGGAGCTTTGGTGGCAGGTAACCCTGGAAGCATATAACCCACCGGGCTTGAATGAGTATACTAGTATGTTACCAATTCTGAAATTAAGGGCAGCTAAGCTATAAACAGAATTTGGTAGCAAGCACATAAAAAATCAGCCAGATCAATTTTCATACATTCACTAACACTTATTGAAGGGACTTTTAAAAGTGTGTTTTTATATAAAACAAAAATGGGGTAATACTAACATAAAAAGAAAATCTTTTTCTAGAGATTTTTTTAAAGGTTGTTTAATCCAGGGTCTACATAACATTAAACATGAATTTCCACTAGATGGCAGTGGGATACTATGGAAAAATAAATGAATTTACAGATTTTTAATTTTTAATTTTCTAAAAATATAAAAGAAAATAACCTATATCAACTTACAAAAAGTTTTTAATTGTTTTAATCTTGTTTTTTTAAGAAGAAAACTTTTTAAAACGAGTATTATTTAAGAGATAGGGAAGTATACCTAATAAGGAAAGGATGTAAAGGAATTGTCAATTAATTGAAACTGTATTCATTAATTAAAGTCATTAGCTAGACTACAAAAAGAATGGAATTTAAGCAAAGGTTCATCTGATGAAGTCTGAGTTCAGCAGATGAAAATGCAAGTGGTTAATAGCATTTATGCTTATATATAATTCAAAATAGAACCTGTACAACGAGTGTTATTTTTATTGAGTGCAACGTGTTTTTGAATAAACTTTGGCCAGAAGGAATACATCTACTGTTTCTCCACTTCTCTTATTGGATTTTTGGTTTTGGAGTTTTGATTTCACCATTTGAATTTTGAATATTGCAGACAGAACACTACATGTCTGGGACATGTCAGGTGGTACATCACAATGTGTTCACCCAATGCAGGGGCATATGACACAATGGTGACATCTGTGGGCTGCCCATATCACAACTCACTGTGTGGTACTGTGTGGGTACCACAAATGTTGTTCCAATGCATACTACATATGCCTCCATTGTAGAACACCTCCACCGTTGTATGCACAGCTGACCACACATGTCGCAATGACAAGTACTGTGGTTTCAAGTCGGTGTATCATTTCGTTTGTATATATTGCACATGGGTGGCCTGTGTGAGTGATGGGTGATGCAACATGCATATCGTGACTGGAACAAACATCAGGTGTGCAAGTGTTAACTGGCCACATGGCAAATAGATTTACACTGTAACATGCCTGATACTGATGACAGTCTCACCTGCATGTGCAGCACACCAGAGGTACCTGCATAGGGGTGACACAGCAGTATGAACATTATCCATGACTGTATGACAGCCACAGGTTGCACTGTGCATGTGAACACATTCACCGGTGTAATAGCATATAGTATACACATGTGTGCATACACAGTGTAGCATACTGTAGTATGCAGTATGTGTGTCCACATACCTTGCATATGTTGTTACTTTACATAATGTACAGTGACACATGCAACTAAATGGGATATAATAGCCATATGTGCAGTACTGACTTACCAGGCAACTCCAGGCTCATTGGTTAGGAGACTCCCACCTCCACGATGGCAGCTAGTGTTTGTGGATGCTGTTCCCTGGATGTCCCCAGACTGGCCAGTAGCTCCTCGGTGTGTGTGAGTGGGGGCTGGGTTGGTAGCCCACCACCTATTCCACCTTGTTCCCTGGTGATTGCAGTGGCACGCTGTTTTGCATGTCGTATCAAGCCCATGCTGTGTCTGCGCACCTGCTGGTAGGTGCGGTTATGGCCACCCACATCGTTCACCCTCCTGCGTAGATCCTGCCACAGGTCATCCTGCTGCTGGGCATGCTGTGGCACATGGCTGAACAACAAGTCATAGTTGTCATGGAGCTGTGGGATGAGGACATCATCCTCCTGGCGGCTGTATGATGGGAGGCGTGTATGGGGCATTATCTGTAAGACATAATGATGGTGACAGGTCACAGTTTCAGAGATGTACAGAGATACTGCTGCACATACATTTCTATGACATATACTACATCTGCACAGTTATCTTTGAAAAGCATCATGACACTGACACGACTGATGTGTTTGTGTCACACACATGTCACACCCATTATGCATTGGATATCATCACCATATATGTGTGTCACCTCATTACAGTGTTCATACTCCATGAAAATTCTGTCTTGCTGTGGGTGTATCTATTTGCCTGCACTTGTGTTCTTACCTATCTGCACATGCCTGGATGTGTCCACGGTAATGCTGTTGACCTTGATGCTGTGTATATGTCACATATCAACACAGACACAGCTGTAATGGACTTGAGCAGTGACAATGTACACATACGCATGGACACCTGTACATGCATGTGTTTTGCCATATACATCTACACAGCACTGTACAACTGTTCAACATCCTGCCACGGATTGTCTGTATTGCACATGTGATAGACATGGGACAATGGCTAGTCAGACGACATTCGCAGGGATGGTTATCAACCATAGCATGTGCGGGCATGGTTTCCAAGCTGTAACAGACAGCCATTATGCCACTGCAAGGTGCATCAGTGTCACATTACTGATCCAGTCAGTTGATAGTACAGCTACCATGCGGCCATCACACCATGTATGACTGGGATGACATGTGCAGCTTTGATGGACAGGGTTGCATGGTATGGCGGGAGTATGTCACATATATGGTACAGGGATCTGTCCAGCCTGTGGCGATCCTAGTATTAGGATGGTGGCTGTCCATGACATATGTCTTATAGATCAGGATATGGACATGTAGCATGTCCATCATCATGGTGTAGCAAATGTCTTTCTGCAAGGTAGACAGCATGCTGCATAGTGGAGGTGAGGATTATGAAGGCTGGTATCGCGCATCCATGCATAGCCATTACCCCTTAAAGGTGGTATGTGATCCAATATTGGTCATCACAGTGCTGTATATGCCTGTCCAGTGATCTCCGTGCTCATGGATGGCACCCTGACATGACAAGGGTACCTCATATGACTACCTAAGGGGCCTGGAGACATCACCAAGTCAGGGGGTGCACTGCACAGCACCATCTCTTACACAGTGTCCATAATGTTGACCACAGCCTAGGTAGTAGTTTATGGGTACAGGGATGTTCACCTAGTGGTGACAATGCTGGTATCATCCATCAGACTGTGCACATATCTCACACACCTCACCCACACAGCCCATTCTGTATGTTGTTCACAACACTGACACAGATATACTGATAGGTCATGGCCATTCACAGCCTTACATACACAAATGCCTAACATTTGTCTGTGTGGTATGGGCTACAATGAGGGTGGGGTGCAACACATTAACCCTGTTCTACTGTAGCTGGCACTGGTGTGATGTGCACATGTCACTCTTGCACCTTTTCTATTTGTGAGTCTGTCAACAGGCCACTGGTGGGACACTCCTGTGACATACAAAGGTATTTGTAATCAAACATCCGTGCTGTCTTGTACATCTGTACTGCTAACATCTACAGTGATAATGGTTCATGGACATGCACACCATACTCAGCAGGGTTATAGTGCGGTGCCACCCAAAATTACTGTCATCACCACTTGTGGGTTGATATTATCCAACACCCTATCTGTATTGTATGGTCATGCTAGGCAATTGTTCAGAACTTGTGAGCATGTCATGAGCTACTGATTACTATAGCACCCATTCCACACCATTTCCCACAGGTACACTGGCTGTCCTACACTTCTCAGCTTGCTTATGGTACAACAGCTGTTGTACACATGTAACGCACATATCCTGTGGGACATGGTTGTATATACAGGCATGTCCAACTGTCACGTACCAGTGCTACTGCCTGTCTATATGAAGGATATGTCGTACATGTGGCAATAGAGCAATTGTCTCATGTACACATTCAATGCTCACCTCCCAACATATGACACTACAGCCTGTGGGGGATGCACTTCTGCAGCTGTGCTGGGGGCATAGCTCTCAAGTGTACCTCATTACGAGGCATTACCTCATTTGGGGTCTTAAAAGGTGCATGTTCCTCAAGGTTCCACATTGAAAGGGTCTGTCACACATTCATTGTTGGACATTGTTTACCTGCTAGCCATGGCTAAATAGATGGGAATCATATTAATTCATTAGAATATCTTTTTTATACGTAAAACCAGCCTATTTTAGCCATCATATGCCCTTCCTAGTTGAAGCTGTTAGTAAGCCAGTTGTAAGTGTTCCTCATTTTGCCCATTTGTCACACATTATGAGGGCTAATGTTCCTCATTTTGGGGACAGGAGGTTGACAGCTATGGCTGGGGGTAATGCTGTCACCAACCCTGACTACACCTGACAGTCATTTGGGGATGTGTAACATTCGCAACACACCCCACCCATCACATAGTCTCACATGATCTACACCACTGGCCACACCTATGAGGACAACTTGTGCAGTACGTCTCCATACTCAGTGTAGGCACCAGAGGTAGCCCCCATCATGGAAGACAACATCACCAACTTATAGCCCACAGACTCATGTGTGCCCATCACATACAGCCAATAGGGAGTTATAACATTCACAACACACCAGTCATAGGTGACTCTGTAGGGAGTCACACTGCAGTTCCACACAGCAGGCTACACAAGGCGATAGTCGCTTACATCTTGCTGTCGGGTAACTGCTTCTGCAACATAACCTATGCACCCATGCCACACCTCACCAGGTACGATGTGACTGTCATTCTCCATGTTAGTGTGACTGCCCTGTGATGCCACTTCAAAGACTAAGTATGCAGGGACATGCAATAGTTCACCAGTCTTATAGTCCTGAGGGTGTGGGCCAAGCCCTGGGGAGCATTTTGCATTCGTCTGGACACGATACCACTGTACAACAACCGACTGTGTCACTTCAACAGTTGCCTATGCTCCTATTGTCATTCCACAGGCATCTGGTATCTGTCCGCTTTGACTGTCCTGGTCAAACACAATGCTGTGGCACAGATGACTTGCACCTGCCAGCCCTGGGAGTACAGCTCATATGTAAGGCTCTTGCTGCTTCTATACTGCCTGTCTTGCACAGTTTCCAATAACTGTCACCGGCAGAACGGGAACTGGCAAGCACGACATGGGGTCATGTGACACAATGCTTGCATTTTCCTCTGTGACGCACGCAGGCAAGACACACCTTATAATGCACCACTCAAACATCTATGCAGTGACTGGGACCTGCCTCTAGGCTCTGCAGAGCACACCAGCAATGACAGGTTATAGACAGACCATACCTTTCAGGCACATACCTGGACTGGCACACCCACAGCTGAGGGGTTCCCATATCCCACTATGTTGTGCACACATCCTGGCTAGTTACTTAGCACAATGCATCAGAGGTGCTCCATGTGCAACTAACTGTGTCTGGGACCGCTATACACATTGTAACAAGCTACAGAGTCAACATCATACCCCACGGTTAACATACCTTATTTGTTGGTATATTGGACAGTGGGCCTCAGACAGCTACTACTGATGTGTGACTGACACTACCCCACACTTAACTGGGATAGCCACTCATGTACCGACACATCCATGAGTCATAACCTCTGCTCTGCTGGATCAACCCATACACACCACCTCCAAGACCTACATTAACCTTGACATGAACACTACCACCATGTGACTGGTGTTACACACCTGGGGTTATCCCCTCATTGGTGGATTCCGAACATATGCTAATCAACCTTGTTAGCCACATCACGGCACCACACCCATCACAGCATACACAGTACATGAGTACTACAACACCTACTACAGACGTCTGCTGACAGCTGTTGTTAACGTCATGACACCCGTGCAGATGGACAATGCACATACAAATGCTGACACATACCCCAGTGCAATTCATTAGCATGTACACAACTGTATGGATCATGCTATTCCACACAGAGCCATGATGGTACACACAGATAACAGACGCCACTCTGGTGGTCATGTTCCATGGACATATGATGTACAAAAACAGGTGTAGGCTGGTTCACAGTGGTGAACAATCCCATGGGTGGGGTAGCTCACTGGTCAGCCTTGGTAGGGCCACAGGATCCCTCATCACATACTCCAAGACTAGCTATGTAAACATGACTGTGACACATTCCTGGGTGTACCACCAGGCATTATGGTGGTATGTCAGTAGTCGATGGCCACACCCACATCTTCTGTCACATACAACAGTCACTCAGGAACATTACAGACCCAGGTGATGTTGGCAACATGCTGGAGGATGGATTCAATGCTAACATTACACCCTCTCACTCACTACAAGGCCACAATCCATACAGGAACATTGTGGTGTCCCTGTGGTCACACCTACACAGTACTGACCTGCACTCTATATGTCCTGGGACACTGGCCCCATGTCACCTTCCAATGTCCCAGGCTGTGATGTCCACCAACCTCTGAATGACATGTCTCCCCGCTAGGCCACCATATTCAGTAATAGCCTTGTTTCAGACATTGTAGCCCCTGAATGGCACACAGCAGCATTTATCACACTACACACAGGTGGCACCACAATGCACGAGTGGGACTATAGTCCTACACACCTGACTGGACTGTTCTGCATGGCTATGGGGCACATCATCAAGGACGTCATTCACAGAGACATTGTTGGGCTCCCGTCCTTTGCTGCCACCCGGGTTGGGCTTGTTAGGGCCAGAGCATGGCCCCAACACATGGTGGACTCCTTTCATACAGTTACCAGGGCAGTTGCTGATGGTACAGGAGTCCAAATATCCTACATTGTCCTCTCATTGCCTTTCAGCACCATTCTCCATTCTGGTATTGACAACATACACATCCACCTGCACATCGTACCCTATGTCTCAGGATGTTATGCAATGTGGCTCATGGACAGGACATACACAGTGAGGCCAGCATACCATAGTACCTACTACATGTCAGGTACATTTGGCATACCACAGTCCTCAGTCATAGGGCCCCTCATGTTCAGTATATGCTTCCCTGCAGTACAGGCTAGCACAGGGGACTTTCCCTGCCTAGCTTTCAAACCCCTGCATACAAAGCACCATGATTGCTCCACCAGCTGATACTGACTCCATCCATATGGGTGACGCAGTGACAGATACATGATATGACTATCATGGCATCAAGCTGCATGACACAAGGTGCATGAACATCACCTTTGCATTACACCATTCACCCACTGACTATCACATGGGTGGTAGTCCCCTACATACATATCACATTGCACATGTTTGCAGTACACACATATGTTGCACCCACTCCTGTGGTTACCGTATTGCCACTGTGGCGTGGATATCCTTCTACGTGGCCACACCTATCTGTACTGGGTGTGTAGTTGGTACATAGGCACCCATTGTACCTCAGAACTCAAGACATCTACACACATTCAAGGGTACACCACCCCATTTAGGGTGTACCTTACACAACAGCTACAGCTTTACATACCACAACATTAACACGCCATGACGTTTACTGAGCTCCGACAGTTTAAGTATGCGGCTGCACTACGGACACCACATCTGTACACATTTGCATACTACATACTCAGGGGTGACCTCTGCTGATCAGACAGGGCCCATGTCCACAACATTATTAATGGATATACTCCTCATACACGACATAAGCAAAAGCCACTGTCAGCAACATGCTCATGGATATGGGCACACACGCCACAATGAGTGGGATGTGCTTGAGGGTTACATTCCCAAACCATACACTCACCATGCTTTGGAACATAAGTACTATGTACATCAAGCAGGGACACTCAGTAGCACTGTTCATGTGATACCTCCCTTGGTGGTTGGGAGACACATGTAGGCCTGGGATCACTGCAGTGGCTGTACTGTGCAGAGGTGCAGGTGACACATGGCTCTGCTGTTCATAGGACACTACCCTAGAGAGGTGCCACTAGTGTGAACACTGTAGTTGTGCTTACACATGGACTTGCCAGACTGCATAGTATCCCACTATGCACCTGTGAAGCTATTACATGTCCTTTGTGCATGGTTACTTAGTAGCCCTTCTATTTAGATTAGCTATCATGCTATTACAATGTCCCATGCCTACAAGCCATATGTATCCTGTTATGGTACATGCCAATAGACGATACCTGTGGTATGCATGATATGCCTGTTATGCTGTGTAGAATATCTGTCATATCTACCTACAATACTATACATTACACATATTTCACATAGTATCCCATAATGCAAAGCATACTTGCACAGTGGGACCACCTAAGATATGTCATTAACGTTATATGCCCATACACATGCGTGCTGTGACAGTATATCAACATATACTATCCCCTGCTATGGCACATCCTTGTTGGACATACCCTACCAGTGACGGCGGGTTGTACGGAATTGTTCTGTTTAACGCCCTCATGTAGCATCCCTTGTGGTGTCTGTGCTGTGTACCTTGTGTCCCACTGCTGGACGCACAGTTTCTACAAGCGTTAGTATGCTCAGCAAGACATCACTACATAAATACCTTTCCCCACTTTATGCATTGCGGACACATTTAATTAATGCAAACCAGGCTATACATACAGCAAAACTAATTAATACAGATCATGCTATACATAACCTTACATATCGGGTGTTCTACATACCTTGTTATCGTTATGGCGTTTTGTTTCTATCTCTCTCACAATGTTTCAACTGGTGTAAGGTATGAGCATACGGTTTAATTGTCTGGCAAGTCATCCTTATATAAGTCGATACCTGTAACATGTGGATTCATCCCGCCAATTGGTGTTCCTGAGTGACTAATTACTTGCATATCAGCTGTGCAGCTACTCCATTCGCCATTTACATGGCAACAGTGGGGTATAATTGAATTCTCCACTTGGGCGTTGCCTATTTGCCCTACCTTTGGGGAGACGGTCTGTATTGTGTTTTGTTATGTGTAATAGCAACTGCTATGCATGGAGACAAGTATACTTTGGATTAATGTCCCCCGTGGATTGTGTGTGACAGGTAGAGTATTTGGTTCAACATGTGGGTGTACCTGTCATCCCAACGTCTGATAATGGCGTATTGCAAACAAAACCTGTAACATGGCTGTTTGTTCCATTATACAATGCCTGCAATTTTGCATGATGCCCTTAATTGTGTCTCTCACACGGTATGTTTAGGGTTCTGCAGATGTAATTGACTGACTGGATGTTTGTGCTGCTATTACAGTCTGTATTGCTTTAGTTTCTAGTGTGAGGGATGTCGGTGGGTGTATGTAGCATATACAGGTTTGTGAACCTTGCATTTCTACATAATACGTATATATGTGTGTGGGCTCCATCCCTAATAAGAGAGCTAACAGTTAGTAGACTTATGTTACGGTATTGCATGTTGGGCCATTGTTAATTGGTTTCTATATCATCTGCAGGTGAGCTTGCGACTTGTATACCTCCGGAATTGCAGCGATATATCAAGGGATATGTGTAAGTGACAGCTATCCCTTGTATTTCTGTCCCAGATATTTGCAGTCATTGCGGTTGTGTTGGTAAAAGAGCCTGTTTGTCATGGGTTGCCACCTTTTCATATGGTCATTGTTGGGCACTTGCGGGACACACAGCGGTGTTTACAGGCCAACACGTAGCCACAGTCAGTACACAGGTTAGCACATACTTTTATCCTCAATACATACCTATTGTTGTGGGACTTTGGCTACTTATCATATTGCATGTAACATTTACGTTTCTTACATACAGGCATAGCTATTAAATACGACTATTACATTATATATGGGACATATTAATGTCCTACCATCTTGAACATTTGCCATTTGCACTGTTTTATGTCAGGACACACCTGCCCAGGGTGGGGCTGTCCCTCCTACTCTGGGACAGGTAGTGACCGTATGCCTACGGCTAGCTATACCCACACCTACCGTACTGATCTGCCTCTGACTTGGCACTAACAAACACATGTTGCGGACACACACACACATTACAGTCACATGGAGATGCACACGGCACCCTCAACGCACACTTACACAGACTACGGCACTCACAAACACAGTTGAACACAGTACCTACGTGGACCGCAACACCGGCAGCAGTGACTAAATGTCCCTTCATATCATCATACTATTATTCACGGCTGTACTGTTCCGGTACTGTGTTCTATCGGTCTTTCAGCCTCGTGGTTACGCATGTCGGTATGTTACACATTCCATAGTTGGCGGTATCCTATTTATTTGTACCTCCAAGGTGTTATGAATGTCGTTGAACTATCTATTATATTTGCAGATATCGCTGAATCCATCTATATCAACATATATCACTCTATTGCCCTTTCTATCTGTATTATATATATGCATATGTGTACATATATATCTATATCTATCTCTCTCTCTCTCTCTCTCTATATATATATATATATATATATATATATATATATATATATATATATATATATCTGGCGGGGAAAGTGACAGGCACACAGCACCACCATATGCTGTAAGGCTCATGTACTGTTCAGGTGTTGGCATTCCGTGTTCCACTAGCTGTTGTGTTTACAATGTTTGAGGGCTGCCTATGTAGGAGTCACACACTGGGCCACCTATACATTACAGTTTACAGGTGGTCATGTTTGTGTGCCATCCATTTTACTATGTGTGCAGGTGGAGAGGTGTCAGTCCGTAGGGGCCTTAACTGTCAGAGTATGTGCTATATGTTCCCTCTTTGCCAAGGCGTAGGCATATTGGGCATGCCTCCGTCTGCCTACTGGGGTTGGCACAGTGTGTTCATGGTCTGAATCCCTCTGTGCCTGTAATGGCTTTGGCAATTGCGGTGGGCTATGAGGGCCTTCATCATTTTGTCCCTGCTGCAGCTGCTTCCGCAGGATCATATTATGTAGCATGGCACATACTATGACGATGTGGGCACACGTGCCTGGAGAGTACTGCAAGGCTCCACCAGATGTATCCAAGCACCGGCACCGTGATTTCAGCATCCCGAACACACGGTCTATGATGATTCTGGTTTGTGCGTGTGCCTTATTATGGCATTCATGCATGGGTGTGTGTGCATTTCTGATGGGAGTCATCATCCACAGCTCCAGTGCATAGCCAGCATCCCCCACAAGATGGCCATGTGGGATGTCCCCCCTGACAAATACCTGATACAGCTGTGAGGCATGCCAGATATGGGAGTCATGGTAGCTTCCAGGGCTGCCAGCACACACATCCATGATAATGTCCTGGGCATTGCACACGACCTGGCAGTTGATGGAGTGGAATCCTTTGCGGTTTATGTAGCGCCTACCATGCTCACCGGGTGGTGACTTGATTTGTATGTGCGTGCAGTCTATCGCACTCAGTACCTCCGGGTAGTGTGCCACATGGTGTAAGTGGCGCATATTGCTGGCCAACTCCTCCTGAGTTCGGGGGAAGTATATCTGCTCATTGGCATGTGGTAACATGGCATCCAGGAACTGGTGTAGTACCCTGAATGCTGATGCCTGTGAGATACCCATTATATCTCTAGTTGGCCTTTGAAAGGTACCTGTGGCCAGTATTCGCAGGCTTACACATACCTTCGTGTCCACTGGGATGGGTTCCCCTCTGTTGTTTCTGGTTCTCAGGTGTGGCCAGCACAGCTCCACTATTTGCTGTAAGATGTCCCTTTCCACCCTGTAACGCTCTACTATCTCCAGGTCATGTAGCCCCTGGTAGGTTACCCTTGGTCTGAACACTCTCCTTCTCCTCCGAGGCCTGCGGTGGTTGTCGGCATCATCCTCCACAACACTGTCAGTCTCTAACACATGCTGATGAATCACAGCTATGGCAGCTCCCAACATGTACATTTTAAAAGTTCCCTGTGTGTTTACACCTATGGTGCAGTGTTTGGGAATACACAGGTTTGTGTAGGGTGCTTTCACACTTTATACTATTGAGCTGTGAACACCGATGATGTCATAGGGTGTGTATGTACGATCGTAGCTACAGGGTATCTTATGTGTTTTACTGCCGAAACTACTATTGTGGTGCCTTTGGTGTTGAATTACATTTGGCTGCCGTGGATTACCTCTTGACCTTCCCTTTACATTTCTGCACATTGCACCTACCATTTTCTGGTGTGCATCCTGCAGCCTACTTTCATTTGTACTTTCCTAGACCTGGCGTATCTTGCGTTATGTGTGCTACTGCCGGTCTGCTGTCAGTTTGCTTTGCTCTGCTGTGTCAGGTCTCCTATCTTTGCAATCCAATACCTCCCCTCCTTTCTTTGCATTCCAATGCCTCCCCTATCCTGTTTTGCAGGTTTCTGCAAGCAGACTTGTCAGCTGCCATCGATTGGCCATCATGGGTTGATTGGTGTTGATTGTTCATTAGTACTCCAATTACCCTACTTCAACATTTCCTTCTTTTCTTCCCCTGACCTTCCTGTTTGTGCTATTGTTCACGGCGCGTGCGTCCGATTACTGTGTTTCGGGCACGTTTTCATCCCCATACACATGCGCTTTTGGGCACCATGTGTGCTCTCAGCTAAACGATTCTATACCTTCCTCCCCACCCCTGTCCTGCAGCTTTGCTTAGCAATGGACAGGCCAGATTTGCATTGCTCCAATGTGCTTACTGCTACGGTGGCACACCCCTCTGCTGATGTCATGTATCTCCTCTGAGCCACTCCTCGGTGTTATACCTCTGCGCCGTATGGTACAACCTTCATCCGGCGGGACATTTGAGATTCAGTATTATCTGCCTCATTTGCATGGCATCTACTACTAATTCATAGTTACCGCGCCGAACACTATCGCAGGCCCTTAGCAACCCTTGCACCTTGGTTGTGGTGTTCCATGCCTACCATTGTGTATTATGCTGTAAACCTGATTTCTATTACGTTGCGATTTTATGACATTTTTATACTATTTCTTTATGTTACAGCTTCTACACACATGCCCTGTGGTTGTGCTGTGCGTTACTGTGGACATGACATTAAATGTTGTTATTTACATGTTGTGCATCTTTTCTCATGCCATTGGCTGTGTATTTCACCATTGGCATATGTTAACGTTGTGATACCTGGGTCTGGCCCACTTCCATAGCTCCGATGTTCTGTTTGGGAAAATGTAAACCGTGTTTTTTGGTTTACATTTCCGTGGGCTTACGCTACGCCTGCACAACTTCATGAATCACTATATGCCTTCATTTGCATGGTGCGACACTGCGCATGGGGTGATTAGAATACCTAAGCCGGGAGCTGCGCAGTTCTGGCGTACGCCGGTAGTGCACGTGGAATTGGATCGTACCTGAATCGCTCGACAGCCATATTTGGCATTATACCGCCTACGCTATGCCTGCGCCTGGCGCAAGCTTCATGAATCCCGGGGTTACAGTCTTGAAAGTGTGTGTGTTTATGTGTAATCAAAAGTTAAGAAAGCTTTGAACTTTGTATGAAGCAATCTTTTCTTTTTTCTAAATTTAAGATATAAAAGGAACTGCATCTGAGTATACAGTTGAATATTTCAATATCTTGTAAGAATTCACTATCGATACTTTGCAATAAAATGTGTTTGCATCCAGAATCTTTGATTGTCTGTGTTTGGGATTAACGGCTGCATTATATTGTTTATTAATGGACTAACTTTTACTTGTATAACATGTTAATGTGCTCTGCTTTACGTGCATGGCATATGAGGTAGAACATTTTATGAATCACGCTTGTAGAATAAGGATACAAGCTATTTGCAAGGGGATGGTGGATGCTGCTATGAGCACTTTTAAATGTTGATTATTGTAATGACTTTTGTCATTTTCAGTTTATGACCAGATATCTCCTCCTAGCAGTTCTACAAATGAAATAGGCATGGGCAAGTTAAACAACCCTGTTACCAGATGCAATTACCTATAGGAAAACACCCTTCCACATCATCGCTAGCTACAGGACCCCCACTATGAACCAGGAGAAGCATACAATCTATCTGGACTTGCTCACTCAACATACAGCCAAATTCCTTGGTCATAAGAGATTTCAACTATCCTCACTCTATTGAGGGACCTACATGAGCACAAACACAATCACTACAAGGTTCCTGGACCTTGTTAATTCAAATGCCCTGGAACAGTTGGTCTGGACCCCCACAAGGGACTTAAATGTCCTGGACCTAGTGCTCAGCAAAACAGGGATCACTGCACTACCCTTGTGTGTTGCTCCCCCTCCCGAGTAAGGTCAGACCATAAATCTGTCTCATTTGAAGTAAATTCAAACTTGACAACTCCACAGGAGTAAAAAAATTAAACATTTTTCCAAAGCAAATAATGTTATAAAACATTTTGAAGTCCCTACCAATACAGAAAACAATGTCACCTATGGAGAAGAATACACAATTGCCCTACATAGCCACTTAAACAAATGCATTCACTCAGCCATACCTAACAGGAACAAAACTAGGTCTTCCAGAACAAACCAACCACCTTAGTGGACTTGAAGTATAACTAAGTTATACAACAAAAAATAAAAGAAATTGATATCTAAGAACAGGAGGGAACTAACCCAACAGAGGAAGAAAATGCTCCAAAGCTTAAACAAGCAAATCAGATATCTTGTTAAGTCTCTAAGGCTAGCTATGAGTCTAAATTAGCATCCTTAGCTAAAGAAAATCAAAAGGCATTCTTTAGCTACATCCATAACCTAAGAGGGAATGCCCAACTGTGTGCCAGAGTTAAAGTAAATGGTACCACTCACACTGAACCTAAGGAAATTGCCAAGCTGCTAGCTGACAAATTTGGCAATAACTTCAACCCCTGTCCCCACCTGATATTCCCCAAATCATTCCAAACACTAGACCTCTACCAAGTATCTCCAAAGAAGAAGTCATACAAGCTCTCTCCAAGGCCAAAAACACAGCCTGTATAGAACCAGATAACATCATAGGCTGCCTACTTAACAATCTAACACAAGAACTAGCAGAACCCCTCAGCATTCTCTTTAACCATAGCCTGAAAACTGGCTGACCCTGGGAACTATCAGCCCAGAAGCCTAACCAGCCTTATCTGTAAGGCCATGGAAAGAACCATCATGGATCTTATCCACAAAGGCATACTCAATCATCAAACTCTTGACCTGACCCAGTTTGGCTTCATCAAGGGTAGATCTTGCTTAGTAAACCTGGTGGACTTCTTTGAGAATGTCACCAAAGCCCTGGGTGAGGGCAAAATGGTACATACTGCCTATCTTGATTTAGCCAAGGCTTTGTATGTTTAGGTATTGTGGAGAAGATCTCCCAGCTTGGGATCTACCCATACATTACTAGATGGGTAGCAAAGTGGCTCACTGACAAAATGCACACTATCAAAGTTGGAAAGTACACCTTTACCAGTAGTCCAGTCACCAACGAGGTACTGCAAGGATCTGTGCTGGGACCACTACTGTTTAGAATCTATTTCTCTGAAGTCCAGGTGAAGATCGATGACCTGTGGTTTACCAAGTTTGCAGATGACTGTAAACTACAAAAAGTCATTGAGTCCCCAACAATGTTAACATATTGCAGAAAGAGCTGACACCGACAAATGATTGGTGCCAAACTCATGGTATAAAACCTAATGCAAAACATGTCTCATTATTCCTTTTGTCAAAGAAGTAGTCCCTGCTAATTATGATATAGGTAGCATCCCTTTAACTACAAACTTAGTGGTGTGTGAGACTTGGGAACACAGGTTGATAGTAATCTAAATTTTGGTCTCCATGTGTCCATAATGGTAAGAAAAGCATTCGACACTGCACATCTCATAAATAAGGGCATTGCATCAAAAAGCAGACATGTTATAGCTCTTCTGTTTTCAACCCTCATCAGACCAATAATCAACTACAATGCTCCCTTATGTATGTACCTCACCAGACACCTGCAGCAACTGTAGAGACAACAGAAGTTTCTTATCTAGAGAATCCAGGGTCTCCAAAACATGCCATACATGGAAAGACTAAAGTCCCTGTCATTGTACTCTGTATCATACAGGCTACTGAGAAGTGACTTGTGCCTGACCCTCAGACCAGTCTTGGAGCCTACCCTAATGGAATTGCTGCACATCTGCAAATCATATGAGAAAAAAAATAACTCACTCCAGAGATCACAACCTAGCCTGTGACATAGGTTCATAGGTTCATAGGTAGGTACTAGGCTATCGGCCCTGGGGCCTATATAAGCCCAGCCAAAAAGGTACCCTGGCTTTTGCCACCCAAGAAAATTATTTTCCAGTGCAACAGATTATGCTGGAGAAACAGATATATCTCCCAGAGAATGCTGCTCCTCTGGAACAAGCTCCAACTCCATGTCAAGCAGAGCTTCTCAATGACCCTATTCAAGCACACCCTTGACAACTGGATGGGTGACTGCAAATTCATCCCAGGGGTGGCACCTGTGTCCCTCATGGACAGGGGTAGTCGATACTGATCACAATATTACTGTGCAAGCAATGACCATCTAAATTTGGACAATAAGGGTATTCGGGTTTTTACATGGCTAGGCTTGTAAAGGCCCCAGGGCCATACGCCTAGTAAACTCATATGAATCTATGAACCTATGAACGACACAAAAGAAAGAAACAACAAAAGAAAGAAATTAAAACATTATGTGCTACATCTTACAGCTTCACTCTATGAAACAGATAAATGTTGTGTAAGAATCTGCGTAATATATATAATTTATTTATTCATTGATGTTACATTTTCCTGCTGCACTTCATTTTGTATAATGAGAGAGTCAAATATTCAGAACCCATGTGAAATGAATAGAAAACATGACAGGCTCAATGTAGAATCAATGCTTATGTATGTGGTCCATGTATGTGTGGTGTGCTCTGGACAGAATCATGATCACAAGCAGAGCATATGTTTGAATACGCATGGGACTTGGGTTTGGGGATTGCCAAAATGGGGATTAGTGGTTGACATAAGAGTTAAGCTGTTTACCTCATAGGTTCATAGGTTCATAGGTTAGTACTAAGTTAACTGCTCTTGCGAGCCATTTTAAACCTAGCCAATTATCCCTTGTGAGACTTGAACCCTGCATCTTGTGTTTGTAAAGCAAACACCTTAACCATTAGGCCACCCTCCCAACCCCATAGACATAAAGTACAAAGTTTCATCCTTTCCACTGGACACCGTCAATCCATTAACTATTTATGTAATTTTGTGCAGACTGTTCGCCTAGCATTTAGCCATAAAATGAATATGAATATGGTGACCTATAATCTAAGCTCTGTAAACAGAAGATACAACATCAGCCTAGAATCAAATAAAATCTGCTACATTTGGAAGATACCTATCTCTTACATCTTTCAATTTTAAATAATTTTATATAATGGACAAAAGGGAACTAATGCTTGATTTACAAAAGATGCTATTAATACACAATGCACAACTGCAAATACTGCTGTACTGCTAAAGCATCTCTTCTAAACTATAGTGAAAATTAATTGCATCTCATGATGTTTTGTTATTATCAAGGTGCATAGCAGCATAGGAAGTACTTATTAGGTTGACATAATATGGCTTACAGTCAGATGCACAGACTACACCTTATGAATACTTTGTGGCAATAGAAGTCTAAACTGATACCTATAGGGCATCCTAAACAATTAAATCATGGCAGGCATATTACTGACAGTGTGATGTTGGAACTGTAATGTGCAAAAACCAATGTGCGATTTGGGGATTTTGTCTTGAAGACTGAGATTGCAGTATCTTGGGATTTCTGAGGTAGTGTAATATCAAAGTGTGTGTGTGTGTGTGTGTGTGTGTGTGTGTGTGTGTGTGTGTGTGTGTGTGTGTGTGTGTGTGTGTGTGTGTGTGTGTGTTTCTATCTGTATAAATATATAGAAAGACAGACGGACAACATAATGTAGTACTGACAATATGTAGTTTTTCAACCTTAAGGGTAGTACACACTTTCCTTAAGGAAAAACAAAATCTTCACATCTGAAGAAGTTTGAATGTTATATACTGCAAACAAAAGCACTTATTTTTTGTATTTTTAATGGATTTTAATGGATCATTATTAAATTATGGGCAATTGTTGCCTTTATGAGGTTTTATCATTAAAATGCTACATTCTGCTGCAGTTCGGTCCATTTGTGTATTTGGAAATACAGTTGTTTGGTTCTGTGAACTGTAGCTTTGTAAGCAATTGCCTAAAGAAGACTAATAAGGGGTGAATAAAGTTTTAGCCAATATCTGAAAGCTAATGGGGAAGATGAAGACCATCCTTGGCAAAGCTGCATGGTCTGTTAACCATGTCTCCCATTCTGATAGAGAGTAGATCCCCTGTAGTGACTCCAGAAAACTAGGCCAATTATTTTTTTCTGTTCATAGTGTAGCATCATCCCTGGTGAAGGTAGAATGCTGTTCAGTGCTTGTACCTGTCTGTGACACATATTCTAAGAGATCCATAATATCTCTTTTCATATAACCCAGGGAGGTATGTTTCAGGTCATTTATACCCACATGGACTATGACAGAACCATGTTGGTACCTGTGATGGACTGACATGAGTGTGTACATGATATTGTGGAATCTAGTTCCAGAAACAAATAACCATTATTTTCTCCTTGTTGAGCCTAGTGAGAGTGGCATCTGTGTGGCATACAATAGAATCCCCTATGACAAAAGCACTAGGTAAATTATTTGCTTGCCTTATGAGCTTTGTTCTTGGGGGATCATTGGGTGTAGCCTTATGTGTGGTGTTAGGTTTTGTTTTTGGTGTATGCTCTAGTGATTGCTGAGGATAGGTGTTGATGTTTGAAGGTTAAGGAGGTTATTGAGATTTGGAAAGGTGTCTTTTAATTGCTTCAGTGTAAGAAGGTCTTGTGTGTGGTGAGTAGTATGTGTGAAGGACATAGTGCGTGTTCAAGACAACCTTGTTTGTAAGTGAGATTTTTGTATATAAGAAAGTTATGTATGTACATGTCTCACATACTGTGTTAGTTTCATTAAGGATTAAAAGGTTATCTGAGTACATGAAACAATTGCTACATTGTCTCAGGATGCCCATATCTTCCAAGCTGGTCACACAGACACTAGGGAATTGCATATTCATGGGTTAGGATCTGTATTAGGATTGGGCTATTATGGTTTAAAGGTGTTACAGGGATCATCTGAACAGTGTCTGGGTTTACAGCTAAGGGTTAGGCAGTGCTATCATTTAGTATTAGTGATGTTTCATGCATTAACTAGCTGCCCTAAGGTTTGCTTCATGCAAAGCTTTTCTGCCTTGCAGGTTAAAGTTCTAAGAACTAACTTTATAGGTAAATTGCTACTATACAGGGCACTGCTTACTGCTGCTGCCATGCAGTAGCAGCTGTGCACAAAGGCATGCAATTTATAGTAGATAGAAAAAACTAACTCCTGGCCACTTAGCCAATACACAACTATACTTTGTGCTCACTGGGATGCTTCCCAACTCAGAGAGAGACCAGGTAAAGCTTTATGCCACAAGATGGATGATCCTGGAATTTCTTAAAGCAAAATCACAAGCAAAGTAATTCACAGATTAATGCCAAAACAACTAAGCCCCTAAATAGCCCTCTGGCTGATGAAACAATCTCACTTTAAGCCTCACCGTGCATTTCCCAACTCAGACAGACTAGACATCTTATTTACTTCCACAAGATTTGCAGTCCCAGATAATGTAACAACACACTTTGGTTAGCCAAAAGTGAAAAGGTACCATCTAGCTACGACAAGTATTATTAATTTTCTCTTCCCTCTGTGTTTCCCAACTCAGACAGACCAGGCTACCTTTCTAGTACCACGTTAATTACAGCTCCATTCCTCTTAATGTAAAACAGAGACTTTAGTTAGCTGAAAATGAAAAGGTACCAGAAACAAATCTAACTAGCTGCAAGTAATTACAAGGGAAAACAAGCCAGAACACACACATTTTAAGGTAATTGCAAAGCATACTAAGGGTCTAAGGGGAAGGCCTTCCTAATTTCCTTTGTCAGTACCCAGTAAGATGAGCAAAGGAGATAAGGCTGAATGGAGCTTCTTGGGCCAGGCAAAACAGTATGGGTGGGCAATTCAAAAACCTCCTAGTTTAAAAGTACAATCAGAAGACAGAGAGAGAGAGAAATGCAATAAAATAAGACCCCACTCAGAAATGTTTTAAACATGAATACACTGCACAGAAACCACTTGAAAATATTCTGCTATAAAGCACTGCATTTACAAAATGCTTTTAATTAATAGCTTTAACTGAAGATACAGAACAAATACAAAAGAAACACACAGAATTGATTTAAATAATTTTGTGACTCCTTTCCTACACATCATTGTTACTGGCCTGGCCCTCATGTTCCATCTACTCTATGCCCCAGACATACTTCAGTAATTACAGGGGATGATCATGGACTAAAGGCAACAGGGCTTGGCCTGTATGAGCTTCTGTCTGGGGCGGGCAGACTTAAGCCTACCCTGTCTCTCCCCCTCCTCTTTTTTGTGGCTTGTAGTATGGTCCAGGGTTGGCATACAATGTGATCATGTAGTGTATTGCTCCACCTCTGCAATAGCTCAGCCAAGCCCACTGTTATTCATATTGACAATGCCTCCTCTGGTGACATCTCCAGCCTTCACTAGGGATCATCGTCAAGAGATGCCCATATACCACACACTTCCTAGGATGGGCATGCCAATCCCTCCCTGCCACTCAGTCACCTAAAACACTAATCAAACTCTGGTCAATGGGTTATAGTCAGGCCATTATCCCTCTTTGGCACCTGAGCAGCAAACCAATTTAAATGATAAAATACATGCAGTATTTTAAATGTACTTTTCTGGATGCAAAATGTAGTCCAAATGCATTTCTTCAAGCAAATAAACTTTCAGTAGTCCCAACACTAAGATGGCTTACTGCATGTGTAATATAAAATAGTGTGAGTGTGTGTGTGTGTGTGTGTGGGGGGGCTAATTACCACATGATGTAGTGCATCAACTAGCTTCCCTAAGCTTTGTTTCATGCAACACTTTTCTGTCTTATAGGTTAAAGTCCTAACTACTAGGTTAGAGGTAAGTTTTATAAACTAGGCATTTGCTACTATATGGGCACTGTTAACTGTGGCTGCTATACAGTAGCAGCTCTGCACAAAAGCATGCAATTTATAGCAGACAGAAAAAAATGTTGAAAACTAACTCCTGGCCACCTAGCCAATAAACAACTACATTTTGTCCTCACTGGAGTGCTTCCCAACTCAAAGATGGATGATCCTGGAACTTCTTAAAGCAAAAACACTGCAAAGTAATTCACACATTAACAACAAACAACTAAGTACCTAAAAATACCTCTGGCTGATGAAACATAAAAAGCCCTCTTGCTGATGAAACAATCTCACTTTAAGACTCCCTGTGTGATTCTCAACTCAGACAGACTAGGCTTCCTATTTACTTTAAAAACTCCAAAATTCACAAACCAATGAAGAAACTAACAGAAAACGGGCTTTCAAAAGCAGTTCACTCAAGAGAAGTATAAATAATTTTATAATGCTTTATTATTGTTAGCACACGCTTTCGGAGAGCTCTGTGTCCCTCCTTCCTCAGATGCAAAAACAATACAATGACTAACTAAAATTATTTTATATGTACCTCAAATCAATTAACTAATTAATTAATTAATTATGCTAAACAAGATCAAATACAGCAAAACACAAAACAAGAAGCAACTACAATTTCATGATGACAGACTACTAAAATCCCAATGCTGAAACTTACAATGCCCTTCAAACAGTATATAATTTAAGTAATTACACAAGCAGAAAAAAATCCATATTTAATTTATAACAAAGTATAGACATATATATATAGCTATAATGAATATAATAATTATATAT
This sequence comes from Protopterus annectens, assembly GCF_019279795.1. Taxonomy (NCBI): domain Eukaryota; kingdom Metazoa; phylum Chordata; order Ceratodontiformes; family Protopteridae; genus Protopterus; species Protopterus annectens. The sequence continues at coordinate 1,428,925,632 of NC_056726.1, forward strand.
ATATATTCCGTATGTGTGCAAATGTGTAAATCAAGAGCAGAAATATACATTATACATAAGTATGTATATACCACATATAAAAACCTTCATTTAAAAACCCATTTTAAGACATATTTAAAAATAAATAAAAACTAATAAACTAATGTCACCTTTTTAAGGCAAGACTTTTTAAAATACAACTTATAGACACATGGTCATTCAAGGCCAGCATGAGTAGTTCCATGACTTTATTGGTAATTTTATAATAAATTGCAAAAGGACATAATAATGTCCAAATATCAAAACTCAAACCGGTTTCGGCTGATGCCTTCTTCAGTGAGAGAAAGAGTTACTTAAACCAGCAAACTAGTTAATATTTATATATTTACCCAGCCAGTAGCAAAGGAAGGTATGGTCCATACACTCTGAATAATTAATTACATAGCAAACCAGACTATAGTGAACAAAAAACAAAGGAAGACATATTCCTAAAGTGCCCTTAAACATAATCAATAAGTTGATGTTTGGTATATAACAAAAAATATGCACTTTTATAGCAAAAAAACATTAGCTGGTGAGTTCATAATCTGTCTTAATGTGCACAATTTAACAATAGTTAATAATTATGCAACCTGGCAATAATATATCATCTTATATTTATAAGAATGAATAAACAATATCTCTGAGTCCTATAGTCTCATAATAATAAATAAAGGAGTATACTCATCATAACTGGTCATTAAGACCTGGTGGAAATAGGGCTCCGCGATGAATAATCCAATACTTTTCTTTATGACTAAGTATACTTGGCCATCCTTGTTGATTATGCCTGTTGCCAGTAATTTTATCAATGACTGTAAACATGAATTTAGCCGTGGGGTGTTTGATGGTATGTTGGTAAAGAGTATTCGTCGATTTCATATTACGAATGTCACTCCGATGTTCACCTATTCTTATTCTTAGTGAACGTGAGGTTTTGCCCACATAGAAAGCAGAACACTGGCATGTGGCCAAGTAAATGACCCAGCTGCTAGAACAATTACCAAATATCCTAACGTCATAAACTTTGCTTGTGTTGGTAATGGTAAATTGTTTAAGCTTGTTCACCTGATTACACGAAGAGCAGTGGCCACAAGGGAAAGTTCCCAAGAGTTCATCCCCTATTATAGTCAGTTGTTTGTATTTGGCCCCTCCACTCTCTCTCTGTTTGTAATGTGAAAATAATGATCCCAAGGTTTTGCCTCTCCTATATGATAATTGACATTTATTACCCAGGATACTACAAAGATAGTCATTTGCTAACAAAATGTTCCAATTGTCATTCAGAACATTCCTAGCCACCTGGTGGTTCCTACCAAAGGTGGTAATAAACCTAAGAGTAGTGTCCATTGAGTTATGTGTATGGTCCTTATATTCTAGCAAGGTTTTCCTGTCTTGTTTGTCTGTCCATGCACTGGCGGAAGCAATATCAAAGTTACAATATCCCCTATCCAAGAATCTATTCCGCAGATCTACTTTAGCATTCTCATAGTCGATATTAGAAGAACTGATCCGTTTAATTCTCAAATATTGAGATTTGGGGATATTATGGATGGTGTGGCGCGGATGCATAGCAGATGCATGAAGTAATGAGTTGAATTGTGGATATTTGCGATAAATCTTGGTACCTAGAGTATGGTCCTCATTCCAATACACAGTAACATCCAAAAAATTGATATGATAAAGATGAGATGTAATAGAGAACTCAATACCCCATATATTGCTGTTAAGATATTCCACAAATTCATTAAGATATGTTAAGTCAGCATGCCACACCATCCAACAATCATCAAGATATCTCCGCCAGATGTCATTTTCCACCAAATAAATATTATGCAGGGGATTGTAAATAAGGCATTCCTCAAGATAGGCCATAAAAAGATCAGCATATATGGGGGCAAAGGAGGCCCCCATGGCCATACCTTGCAATTGCCAATAGCACTCCCCTTGGAAATAAAAAACATTTTTGCTAAGCACATGCTCAGACATACAGATTAGCAATGTATTAAATCCTGGTGGGTACAATTCGGCCTTGTTCAGCCAATGTTGCAGGGCCTGCAACCCTGCCCAGTGTGGTATACTTGTGTATAAGGACTGTACATCAAGTGTGCACATCAACCATTGAGGCTCAAGTTGTGTATCTTCAATAATTTTCAAAAATTCTGTAGTATCCTGTATTCTTGCCCTTACATGTCCCAGAAGTGGTTTAAGATATTGGGTTAAGAATACCGATAATGGTTCCATAAGTGAACCATTACCCGATACTATGGGCCTACCTGGAGGATGAGTAATGGATTTATGTATCTTTGGGAGTAGATACAGAATTTGCTTTGATGGATTCTTAACTTTAAGGTGTTGCTCTGTTTTAGTTGTAATAATACCTTCTTCCACTGCTGAGTCAAGAAATACATCAATCTCCTTCTGAAACAGATGTGTAGGATCAATACCCATGTACATATAACATTTGGAATCAGATAGTTGTCTGAGTCCCTCTTGGACATAATAATCCATATTTAGAATGACCACAGCTCCTCCCTTATCAGCTGGGAGAATAGCAATGTTATGATTTTGCCTAAGTTCAGTCAAAGCCCTCTTCTCAGATAAATTAATATTGTCTTGTGAAATATGACATTCCAAATGAGGGAAATGCAAATCCTTAAGTACTGCCTGTTGCAAAATGGCAACATTTTTATTCATGTGTGGTTGAAAAGAAGATTTTTGAAATCTAAATCCAGCAGATCTTTGAGTATTTAATGTGTCTTGTTCTGAAAAAAATATTTTGAGATTAAGACGTCGACAATAATCCAACACATCCAATGCAATTTGATATTGATCAGAGAAAAAACTAGGTACAAAACCCAATCCTTTATTAAGTATTTTGTATTGGTCATCAGTCAGTACAGTATCAGATAAATTTAGAACATTGTTGAACTTAGTTGTTAATGTTTCAGTAAGGACTGAATCAGTCCTGTCATTGATTCTGTTCCTATTTCGATTGGTATGTTTCCTCCCCCCTCTATATTTCCTACCTCTCCTAAAGGGATGTTGGTATTAATTTTTTTTTCAAGACCTGTTTTTGGAAAGATTTATTGACACAGAGGTGTATCAGTACTTGACAATGTTAGCTCCTAAGCTACCAGTTTTTTTCGGCATTCCAAAAAGCCATAAATCTATCCCTGACCTCCCATTTAGGCCTATTGTCAATGGCCGAGGTTCGATAACTTACGCTTGTGCAAAATTTATAGACACAATTTTAAAACCTTTCTTAGAACAGGAGTCTCAGATCTGCAAGGACTCATGGAGTTTTCTCCAGGACATTAGTAAGGTACCCTTTGGCAGGGAGTGGTGTTTTTTGACCATTGATATTAAAGACCTATATACCGTGATCCCTCAGGATTTGGGTATTCAATGGGTAGTTGATTTTTTAAGGTATAAAAAAATGGATGACAATACTGTTTATGTAGTTGAGACACTCTTAGAAGTTGTTTTAAGCTCCAATTTTATGTTATTTGATGGTAACATTTACTTGCAAAAATCAGGGGTAGCAATGGGTTCCCCATGTGGTGGTAGCTTTGCCAACTGTGTTTTAGCTTATTGGGAAAGGACTTTTCTTTTTCCCCATGAATTGTTTGGTGAATGTGTCACCTGGTACACTAGGTACCAGGATGACATGTTCTTGATTTGGAAAGCACCACCATCTCGGGTCCTATTGTTTATCAATAGTATTTATAGTATGACCAACTTTTTGGAGTTTACTTATAACCTGCAGGAATTGAGCTTCCGCTATTTGGATATTTTATTGATTAAGAATTAAGCTAATTCAAAATATAAGAGTGTCATTTACAGGAAACCCACTTACTCCAATTCGTTCCTCCACTTTTCCAGTTGCCACCCTAACCATCAAAAGAAGGCCGTAGTTAAGAAGCAGATGGTTAGGTTGGCTAGGATGATAACCGATGAAGGAGATTTTTGGGAGGAATGTGAACATTTGAGTACCATGTTTAATAATAGGGGGTATCCTTTTTCATTTGTTTCAGAGATAAAATTTGAAGTCATTCGTAAAAGGCAGTCTGGTTTTTATAAACCAATTTTGATCAGTGATTGTAATTTTTATCTTACCCCCAGTGAAGGACGGGGGTTTAATATAGATCAAACCCATAACATAATTAAGGAATTTACAGGAACCAGATTTTTGTGTACATTTAGTTTAGATCATGTCGACATTAGGAATGTCATCCATAGGAATTGGACTCTTATTGCCGAAGACCCTTTTTTGTTTAGGCAGTTAGGTGATATGCCAAAAATTACCTTCAAAAGAGGTCATAATCTGAAGGCACTTTTGGAGCTTAAGCCTAATCCTAAGGGTCATGGTAATTTTGGAATGAGGAAATGTGGAGCATGTAGGCAGTGTAGGTATGTGCACACAGATCTTAAAGTTAAACTTAGGGACCAAATGTATAATGTCACAGGTAAATTTAATTGTGAATCCAGAAGTGTTGTCTATGTTGCTGCCTGCCAAAAATACGCTGCTTTTTATATCGGAAAGACCGAAAGGAAAGTGAAGCAGTGCATTTATGAACATGTATATGCTATTAATAGACGAGATCATAATAATGCTTTGGCAAGGCACATTAACGAATTTTCAGACCACCATTTTAAATTTACTGTCCTTAAGATGGTTAATTCCGATATTAGGGGTGGCCCTTGGCAGAATCAGTTTGAAATTGAAGAATTGTTTTGGCAAATTTGTACTGCCGCATACACTTATCCTGGTATGAATGACCATGTGTCTATAAGTTGTATTTTAAAAAGTCTTGCCTTAAAAAGGTGACATTAGTTTATTAGTTTTTATTTATTTTTAAATATGTCTTAAAATGGGTTTTTAAATGAAGGTTTTTATATGTGGTGTATACATATTTATGTATAATGTATATTTCTGCTCTTGATTTACACATTTGCACATATACAGAATATATATATATATATATAATTATTATACCCATTATAGTTATATATGTCTATACTTCGTTATAAATTAAATATGGATTTTTTTCTGCTTGTGTAATTACTTAAATTATATACTGTTTGAAGGGCATTGTAAGTTTCAGCATTGGTATTTTAGTAGTCCGTCGTCATGAAATTGTAGTTGCTTCTGGTTTTGTGTTTTGCTGTATTTGATCTTGTTTAGCATAATTAATTAATTAGTTAATTGATTTGAGGTACATATAAAATAATTTTAGTTAGTCATTGTATTGTTTTTGTGTCTGAGGAAGGAGGGACACAGAGCTCTCCGAAAGTGTGTGCTAACAATAATAAAACATTATAAAATTATTTATACTTCTCTTGAGTGAACTGCTTTTGAAAGCCCGTTTCCTATTTACTTTCACAAGATTTGCAGTCCCAGTCTTCTTATTGCACACTTTGGTTAGCCAAAATAAAAAAGTACCATCTAACTGCAACAAGTATTTTTTAATTTTAGCCTTTCTGTGTGTTTCCCAACTAAGACAGACCAGGTTACCTTTCTACTGCCACTAGAATTGCAGGCTCAGTTTTCTTAAAGTAAATACATGTGTTAGTTAGCCAAAAATAAAAAAGGTATCAGAAACAAATCAGATAACTAGCTACAGTAAGTAATTCAAACTTTAATCCTCCATTGTGTGTTTTCCAGTTTGGACAGACCAAGATACCTTTCTACTACCACTAGAATTGCAGTCCCAGTTTTCTTAAAGTAAAAACACATTTTAGTTAGCCAAAGTGAAAAGGTATTAGAAACAAATCAAATAACTAGCTACAACAAATAATTCTCCCTTTAAGCCTACCTGTGTTAGTCCCAACTCAGACAGACCAGGCTACCTTTCTAGTGCCACTTGAATTGCAGCAATATAAAACAGGCTTTAGTTAGCTGATAGTGAAAAGGTACCAGAAACAAATGTAACAACTAGCTGCAAGTAATTACAAGGGAAAACAAGCCAGAACACCCACATTTTAAGGCAATTTCAAAGCACACTTAGGGTCTAAGGGGAAGGCCTTTCTAAAATCATTTGTCAGTACCCAATACAATAACTAAAGCAGATAAGACTATGTGAAGCTTCTTGGGCCAGGTATGCAGAAGACAAGACTGGGAGGAACTTATAAGTCAATAGAAAGCAGTAGGGTGAGCAGCTCAAAAGCCTCCAAGTTTAAAATACAATCAGGAGAGAGAGAGAAAAAATGCAATAAAATGAGACTCCACTTAGAAATGGTTTAAACGTGAAGGTACCATACAGAAAACCACTTGAAAAATATTATACTATAAAGCACTGCATATACAAAATGTTTTCAATTAATAGCTTTAACTTCAGATACAGAACAAATACAAGAGAAATACACAAAAGTGATTGACATTACTTTTTGTCTCCTTTCCTGCACATCATTGTTACTGGCCCTCATGCCCCATCTACTCTATGCCCCAGAGATTTTCAGTAATTGCTATGGGCTGATCATGGACAGAAGGCAACAGGGCTTGGCTTGTCTGAGCTTCTGTCTGGGGGGGGTCAGACTTGAACCTACCTTGTTTCTCCCCCTCCCCTTTTTTGTGGCTTATAGTATCATCCAGGGTTGGCATACAATGTGATCATACAGTGTATTGCTCCACCTCTGCAGCAGATCATCCAGACCCACTGTTATTCATATTGACAATGCCTCCTCTGGTGACATCCCCAGCCTTCACTAGGGATCATCGTCAAGAGATGCCGATATACCACACACCTCCTAGGATGGGCATGCCTATTCCATCATCCCACTCAGTCAGTCATCTGAGATGCTAATCGAGCTCAGGCCTACTGGTTCATAGTCAGCCATTATCCCTCTATGCCACCTGAGCAGCAAACTGATTTAAATGATAAACTAAGTGCAGTATTTTAAATGTACTTCTCTGGATGCAAAATGCATTCCAAATGCTTTCTATCATGCATCCAGGCTTCCAGCAGTCCCAAGACTAAAATGGCTGACTGCTTGTGCAATGTAAAATAGTGTGTGTGTGTGTGTGGGGGGGGGGGGGGATAATTATCACACACTTTAGTTGCGACTCACACAACTTGCCAATGCTGGCTTTTTGCAATGAATACAATGCCCACATGCTATGTACAGATCCAAACATATTGCCCAGTTAGAAAGGCAATAGCATTCATTAAAATAAATAAATAAATACATACATAAATAACTATTTAAATTATTCAACTATCCTAATAGAGTATCACAGCTATGTTTGTACTCACTTGCCTTCAGGCTGTTCTAAGATGACCTTTGCCTCACATTTCAAGCCATGAAAGACCCATTGTTTCTTTGCAAAACCAGTGGCTCTACAAACACATGTACTAGGGACCAAAATGTACACCAAAAGATAAAGAAGACTTACTGGAGGGATAGGTTCCTAATTCAACGCATCCCTAGCCTATGGAATAAGTTAATACTAGAGGTCAAGCAAAGTCTTATGGTAAGAGTTGTCGAATAAATGAGTAGACACAGATTTAAATCAGGGTTATCATGTACAGCCCTGCTTAATTTGAGATGTGAACACTGTTAAGTGCTTGGCAAGAATTTTTAAGTATTTCAGCTTTTCCCAGGTAGGGGTCACCACATCGGATCACCAGTCTGTAGATTGATTGGCAGTGGTGTTTTTATGGTGTCTAGTTACCTGCCCACTGCCCAACCTTCACAGAATGGACTCACACACTCACACGCACCTACCTGCATGTCTTTAAATATTCACTCGACTGCAGGGAGGACATGCAGACTCCACAAAGAAGGTGCTTCAGCTGAGAATCGAACCGGAGAACCTCTTGCTGTGAGTGTCTGCTTAAAGGCATGTATGGCCAGGCATTTTATGTTCCCTATGATTACTTGCCTAGTATTATTTTTTTTCTCCTATATCTCTATATTTTGCAGACCAAATGTATTACCAGTAGGAAACAAAGAGGGAAGAAAAATAAATATCATCTTTTAAATCAGTTTTTTTTAGGCTGGAATCAGTCCTGATACCAGAAAGGCCGAAATGTGTGAGTGTGGCAGGAGGGAGTCGTGGGAGAAGTGAATAGTCAAAATAGTAGAAGAGACGTTTTATGATAGCTGAAGAGGAGGAAATGTTTAGGCAGAAGAGGGGGTAGAATTTTGGTGACAACATTATTTACATTGAGCCTGCTAGTACAAGAAGGTTTTTAACTTTAGGTGAGACTTAGGAGAGTTTGGAATGGCTTTAATTATGGTGAAATTGAGGACCACACTGTTATGGCCAGTACGGAAAAGTCATATTCTGTAGTTTGTAGCATTAAGTAAGGGAGTTGTAGGTTAGTGGTATGCACTCAAAGGGATTAAGGTTGCAGGAAGCAGGTTCTTCTAGTAGCCTACTTGCTAAGAATGGGAATGGCTTCCAGTTGTTGACTTGAGTTTATAAAAAGCAGTGCCTCTAATAGTAGAGTCAGTTCAAGGTGTAGAGTGGCTAAATTGGCTTTGGTCATTATAGAGCAGTGATGGTCTGTTTTAGGAGCAAGAGACATGAACATGGAGATGCTATGTTATTGCGGGTATTCTGCAGTAGGTTCATTTTTGATACAGATGCATCCATGTATTCAAGCTGAGGAAGAAGTACTCCTTTCATATGGCAGATTTGCCTTTAGAGTAAAAGAAGTGGGAGATTTTATATGACCAGAGGAGGAGACTGGTTATGCTCACCTTAGTATAATGAGCATGTTTTTATAGACTGAAGTTGGAATGAACTAGATGCAAAGGTATCTGCAATGATGCATCCCTGGCTACTCTAACATGATTCTGTTAGTCCTGGAGAGGGCTGAACTGGTATCCCATATATAAAATATTTCTGATTTGGCTGAGTTAGTCGAGTTAGTCCTGAATACATATGGAGGCTATGCCCAGAAGAAAATGAGACTCATACAGTTTCTCAGTGTTAGTTTTTCCTTCCTCTTTCCTTTGAATCTACTTCATGTGGTATACAGTAAAAGTAAAGAAACAAAAAAAGGAAAAAGAAAATAGCATTGATTTGTAGGACTATGACATATTGCTTAAAATGTTTGAACAAATTTAACTGTTACTCTGAAATTCTTCCAGATGTTCATCTTAGAATGCTTTGTCACAAGGTAATGGATGTTTTTAAAATATATTGTGCATTCACATTACAAACCATTTTAAACTGAATATTTTATTGGATTAAATCTGAAAAGGTGAAGACAGGCAAATACCACCAAGTATGTATTAGCTCTCACCTTTGCATTTGTTATGATTTCATTTAATGTCTTTCTCTTCTGTTGGTAATTCTCAGTGAACTGAAAACTACATGTTTCTCCATTTTTCCAGGGATAAGAAACCTTCATCTGTTTGTTTATTAATTTATTTATTTTTGTTGACTGGCTTAGGGTTTCTATTAGATGTTTGAAATCTTAGGTTGTTGAATGCCTAATTATTGACACCTAAGTGTCCAAATTTTAAAATAGCGAATGGCCAAATTCGCAAATTATTTCCTTGGGAAAGAATTAGCTTTGCCGTTATCAGAGATTTGCCCTTTCCCCAGTGTAGAGTGATCTCGGAGTTGATATATTTAGTTAGGGGGGTTGTGGTGGCAAAGCCCCTCACTATGTTTGGGTTCAGAAGTTTATTTTATTTTGCGACAGCCTAGCAAATTATTTCCTAAGAAAAGAGTAGCCATTCATGATTTTAAGGTTTCAATGCTTAGGTGTCGATGTTTAGACATTCGACAGCCTAAGCAGTTCATTATGTAATATAGATGCCTGGCTTAAAGCAGTGATCCCTCAGGACTTTTTTCTGGCTCAGGACTGCAGTGTATAAGTAATGACAAAATAATCAGGACAGTAACAAAGTAGTCAGACTGTAAATATAGTTTAAATATAGTTTACAATTTAAAGTAGTAAAGTAATGGTGTTTAGCAAGTGTTAAACAAAACAGCCTAGAAATGATGCAAAATATAGTTGTAGAATAATGACTCACATGTTGACACCCAGAAAATATATTAACCAAAGATTTGAAAATAAGATAATAAAACGTCATTAGTAGGAATATGAATTATTCAGGAAAGTTGGAAACTACAGAACACTGTCGATAGTATATATAGATGGAGAGGAATCAATGAAAATGTGTGTAGGAAGGAAGAAAGAAATGTAGAATGGCATAAGGAGCAGAGAGGTGTAGGGGCAGTGGCGGGAAGAGAAGTAGGGTGAGTAAAAAGGAGCAGAACAGCAGAAGTGAATGAGCGCTCATGTGTATGGAAACTAGTGATAGAAGTGATAGTCATGATGATGTTGGGAGGCTGCACATGTTTAGATGAATCTACCCTTGTGAAAACATTTGCATTGTGCATGTATGAATAAGAAAGATTTTGATTTTTTATTCTGAGTAAAATTTAAGAAAGAAGAGCCTTGCTTCAGAACCCCATCTTCAGTAGTTTTCTAGGCTGAATGGACCTTTACTCTTTTTGAACAGCTGTAGTAAGCCAAAGTAAAGTAAATTAAACACATAGTGAGAGTAAAATGAGCTTTTATTCCTAAGTAAGGAGTCAGTATTTTAATGAAATCTTCCAGTGTAAAAAGTTACTAGGTAAGCATGGCACAGAAGCAACTCTTTGACCAGTCCTGTAACCACACAGGTTAGCAAAGACCATGTACTTACCTGCCTGCCACACTACAGTACCTTTATGGTTCTCAGGCTGTCTCTCATCTCCTTCTCTCAGCTTTACCACAGAACCAAGACAATATGCACCAAAACTGGCCCTGTTTACTCAAATGTCCAGTGGGAGATAACCAGACCCACTGTTCCACCATGAGAAGTATCACCCCAACTCAAAATAAAGCCTGAGAATTGGCTTCATCCCAGACAAATGGAGGACAGCCATGATCATCCCTCTACATAAAGTGGAGTGTACATTGACCCAGGCAATTATAGGCCCATCAGCCTAACTAGCCTGATCTGAAGGCCATAGAACACATTATCATGGACCTTATAAACAATGACATTAGCAACCTCCAAACGCTTGACTCCACACAGTTTGCTTTTGTTAAAGGGAGGTCATGATTATTAAAGTTAGTTAACTTCTTCAAAACAGTCACCAAAGCCAAGGATGAGGGGAAGACAGTGTACCCCGACTACCTTGACCTAACCAAAGCCTTCGACACTATTCCCCACTCAGGCATAATAGATAAACTCTCCCAGCTAGGCATCAACCTGTATGTTACCAGATGGGTAGCTAACTGGCTCACTGATAGAACCCACTCAGTCAAAATAGGAGAAGCCACCTCTAATAGTAGATCTGTAATGAGCGGTGCACCCAAAGAATCGGTCCTGGGGCCTCTACGGTTTGGGATATACTTTTCCAAGGTGCAAGCCAAAATCAGTGGTCTTTGGCTGGCCAAGTTTGCAGATGACTGCAAGCTGGGTGCTGTCTTAAATTACCTTAGTGATTTGAACATCCTCCAAGAAGGTCTTACCCAAACTAATGACTGGTGCCAGGATCATGGCCTCACACTGAATGCCAAGAAATGCATCATTATCTCTTTTGGGGAAAATGGTGCCCCCACTAATTATCACATTGATAGCAAAGTACTAAGCAAGCAAGCCGTCATGAGGGACCCAGGTTGATAGCAACTTGACTTTTGATCACCACGTTGCCTCCATTATATGGAAGGCTCTCTACGTGGCCCACCTCATAAGTAAGGTTACTTCATCCAGGAACATGGAGGTTATAACATCCCTGTACTCCTCCCTTATTAGACCCATTATCGAGTACAATGCCGCCTTTGGCATGTACCTTGCCAAACATATGCAGCAACTGGAGAGACCACAGAGGTTCCTGACCAGGAAAATCCAGGGTCTCAAACACCAGTCCTATACAGATAGGCTAAAAGCCCTGTCCCTCTAATTAGTCTCATACAGACTGCTCAGAGGTGACCTGTGTCTGGCATACAAGGCTATCTCAGACCCAGCCTTGATGGAGTTGCTGCATATTCATAAGTCAAAATCCACTCGGGCAACCTGGTCTGTGACATTATTAGAACCTGTTGGTGGAATAGATTTGTGTCCCAGAGACTCCCCAGTCTGTGGAATAGATTCCATTTCCATGTTAAGCAGACTTCCTCTCTAGCTCCCTTTAAGAGGAACTTGGACGACTGGATGGGAAACAGAAAATACAACCCTGGGATCCCACATGTGTACCTGCTGGACAAGAGAAACAGGTGCTGATTTTGTTGGAACTTGGGCGAACTGCCTGGCTAGGCTTATAAGGACATCCTGTCCAATAGCCTAGTATCATCTTATGAACGTATAATGTAAGGACCCATAAAAAATACTCATTTCTGTGCATGTATGTCAGCTTCACCCTTACGAGGTCATTATAGGTCAGAAACTATTTTACAGAAGTCAGTTCTGCAGGCACTTGCTTAGAATTTTAAAATTAGAATTTGCTGCTGTGCAAAATGTCAGATCCTGAATCATTTTTCAGTCATTACAAATATATGAACTGCATGTAATTTATCATTCATTGGTATGTGAATGACCCCATACTATCATATGTTACAGCTGACAATAATCCTTTAAATAGCATTAATAACACAAAGTAATGATGGACTGAGGGACCTAGGAACACAGATAGATAGTAACTTAAACCTTGACCACCATGTGTGGCTCAGCTTATAAGTAAAGGCATGGCATCAAGTTCAAAGTATGTCATAGTGCTTTAAGAGTCCAGCTTTCATTTTTAACCACCTTGCTGTTGTATGTATGGATCTTTCCACCTCTATATTCTTTTGGAGAACGAGGTATTTCAATAGAGACACTGCTATATTTTCCTGTAAGCCATGAGTTTCTAGACTGGTAAGGGTTTTCACAGATATCTATATATATATATATATATATATATATATATATAGAGAGAGAGAGAGAGAGATATTATTAACTATATGATCACACAAACATGAATAAGGAATACATTTCATTAAACAAAGGAATCACTATCACTGCTGGTTAATATATCAACAGTAATTTCCAACGGCAAACAGTCATCAGTGTTTTGTTGCTTGACAAACTGTGACACTGACAGCTAACAATTACAGAAGAGAAACTCAGCAACCTGTAGACAAGCAGGGTGGGTCACATGACTAATACTCTTTCACAGTGAAATGTTTTAGTCCCAAGGGCTCATCTTTCTGATTGTGGGGATTCATTTGAATATTTGCATGATTTTGTTTGGCAAAGTGTATTTTATTTGTTATAATTTGTATCACCAACTTGCACATATCAATGCAGCATAAGCTAGACCTGCAAATAGTTCATAAGCCATTACTAGGCTTGCAGTCCAGGTGACCATTTTGGAGCCCAAAGTTTCATTCGTCCCCAAGTCTTGTCTTGTTACATGACTTGTTCAAAGTCATCCAATATGCAAATAAGGGCTTAGGGAAATCAAACCCTGTATCACATGACTTACAGCTCACAGCTTTAACACTTCACACCATCTGCAGTTGCTCATTTTTTTGATGGTGCTGCTCATTTTATTGAAAGATAAAGTATGTCATTTTTTATTTTGTAGTAAACTGGGTTCTATATGGCACATTTCCATTTTTTTTTTTTTTTACATAAAATATTTTTTTATTTACCTTTTTTTTACAATTCGATGACATGTCAATGAGGACAACATTTTACCTGAGTTATGACAATTTGCTTAGGTGTTCCTAAGTTCATAAATTGTTTAATCCACTGTTTATAAGCCCTAGGACCATCCAAAAAATATTGACTCCTTGAATAGAAGATTGAACACTTCAGCTCTCAAGCAAGTGTCTAATTTTTCTTTAAAAGTTAATTAATTATCAGACATGCTCTAACTATGTGGCAATCTATTCCAAATTCTCTGAATCACTTGAGTTATATATTTATTTTTTATGAGTGTGTATGCTTTTCCAAACAGAAATTAATATTATTTTGTTTATGAGAAAATGGATTTGGGTACGTCACTTCAATAAAGCCTGCAGTCGCTCATTACTAAATGCTGTGTATGCTACAACGTCCTTCCCATGAAAGTTTCTGTAGTGAAGTGTATATGCATGCAGTTTTATGCATTTGTTGTGATGACCCAGATTTCATATTGCAGGAATACATCTGATAAATTCCCTAAGTACAAATTCCACTGGATTTTAGCATTAGGCCATGTGCCTCATTCCCCAATATCCAAATCAGAAAATATATTTTTTTTGAATGTAAGTTTACATGTGATTGCAGTACCTAGAGTTTTATCTATACTTCCTCAGGAACTGACACACCCAGTATTAAAGGGCTGTTTAGTGTCTATTTAAAAAAAAAAAACATGGGCTGGATTTTTAACATCTTGTATGTAAAGGAACTTAGTTTCAATATGTAATTCCTGTGATGATCATGCATTGGCCCAGCAATCAAGGAGCCTCAATCCTCACCACTGGCAACAGTGGGGAACATACATGGTGGAAGGATGACAAGTACACACACAGTAAAGTGCAATTACCCTTAAGAGCACACAGAGACCACAGTCAGTCTGAGGCTGGTGTCTCCCTCTTTCTCCAGATCCCCAAAAAGACAGTTTATGATTGGGGCTTTTTTAATATAAAAAAGATCATGTTATCACATTCACAGACCATTTTTCTACCTTTAGTATTGATTATATAGATATTCAACTTACTTTAAACAAAGACAGTTTTAGTAATTTATAGAAAACCCTCTGCAGCCACCATTTTCTTTTCAGCTACAAGCTCATTTCAAAGCCATTTTATCAAATATTTGCTGTATAGTCTTTTTGTCATTCAGTGCCCTTTAGGTGAGGAATATTTGTGGCTTTATGCATAACTTTAGGGTCCTCTCAGTGACCGACAGGGAACATAATAGGGGTATGCCAGACATGTGCCTTAGCAGTGGCTAGCACATAGCTTTGGCAAAACAGTGATTGCCATATGGTACTCCTTCCATTCTCGTATAAAACACTGTTCAGAATGTCATGGTGTATTTCACACCCTGCCATTGTTCATGCTACTTAGTCTCTCTATATTATGCAGCAATTCTCAGAGCAGGAAATGGACGTGACAACAAGATGCCCACCATGAATCTCTGGAATTATTTAATTAATTAATTTATTTATTTAGTTACATTTGTTTACTGTGAAATTCCAACTGGACACAGGTCCTTTTTCAGTGGAGGCCTGGGGAGAAAAGCTCCACAGAACAATACATGAGCGGCTGAGTACATGACGAACAATTAAATATACATACAATAGCAAATAATACATACTGCAGCAAACATTAGCTATACACACAACATGAAACATAGAAATGAACAGATATACCAATATCTAGCTAGAGGCTAGGAATAAAGGTAGGATGTAAATACAGATAGTACTAAGCTCAAATGGATACTGTTCTAAACTCATATACCTAAATCTTATATACAAATATTGCACTAAACTCAAGCAAATATATAGCAGAAGCTCCACATGAAGGTGAAACAAGCTAGAAGGGATAATGGGATGGAAGGGGAAGATAGATAAATTAGAGAGGAGACTGAGTGACTAGTATATGTGGTAGTGAGAGGAAGCTATGTCTAAGTCAGTTGGATATGTATTTGGAGTTGACATGAAATGTGGTAGTTCAGCATGTTATAACAGGTCTGAGAGATTGAGTGAGGAGGGAAGGGGAAGGTAAAGGGTTAGCCAGAGCCTGCAGAGGAAGGAATGCAATGATCAGATGGTGTGAGGCACAGTAGCTAGGGGAGGGGAGAGGAAGGGGAGGTAAAAGGAGGGTTACTTGTCGGGATTGGTGCATGAGCATAACCAGAGACTTTTTAAGTTCATAGGTTCATAGGTTCATAGATAGGTGCTAGGCTATCAGCCCGAGGGCCTACGTAAGACTAGCCAACAAGGTTCCCTGGCTTGCGCCACCCAAGAAAGTTATTTTCCTGTGCCACTGTCGAGCAGAGACACAGAAGTGATCCCTGGGGTGTATTTCCTATTTCCCATACACTCATCAAGACTTTTCTTGAAGAGTGCTAATGAAGAACTTTGCTTGACATCAATGGGTAGCCTGTTCCAGAGAATGGAAAGTCTCTGGGACAGGAATCTATCCCTCCAACATATCCTATTTATTGTGGTGACAATTTTTAGGTCCCTAGACCATGTAGCTTGGAGGGATTGGGATTTCTTTAGGTGTAGCATGTCCAACAGCTCTGGGTTTGACATAGCTTTATATGTTAGGCAGAGATCACCTCGGAGTAGGCAATATGCTATGAAGTAAAGCTGGAGTTTTTTGAGATGGTCAGTGTAGGGCATCTATTTGAGGCCAGTAATCCTCTTTGTGGGGTACTTCTCTGGCCTTTTCAACTGCTGCAGATGTCTTGTGAGGTACATTCCAAAAGGGGCATTGTACTCTATAGTGGGTCTAATGAGTGTTGAGTAGAAGGGAACAATGACCTCTTTATTCCTGGATGAGAACCCTTTTTTGATGAGGTGTGCCATGTAGAAGGACTTCCTCACTACTGTGGAGATGTGACTATCAAAGGACAGACTACTGTCCACCTGGGTCCCAAGGTCTCTTATCACACATTCGGTGTTAAGTAGACTGCTGTCTATGTAGCAGTTCATGGATACAGAGTTTTTACCAAAGGGAATGACAATATACTTTTTGGCATTGAGCTTGAGGCCATGGCTCTGACACCAGGCATCTGTCTCAGTGAGGGCCTTCTGTAGGATTTCCACATCATTTGGGGACTCGACTATGGCTCCTAGTTTGCAGTCATCTTTGAACTTCGTTAGCCAGAGGCCTTCTGTGAGCAAGTTTTTAGTGCAGTCTTGAAGTGATTGCAAGAAGGTAGTGTGGTTATAGAGAGGGGGGGTGATTGTTCCATAATCTGGATATGATGCAGGAGAATAGTGCTTCTCCCACTGAGTTCTTGGGTTTGGTCACTAGAAATAGATTTTTGCTGCTGAAACGTAGAGGTCTAGTGGAGCAGTAGGGCTGGAGAAGGTTTTGAAGGTATGGGACTTAAAGATGATGGTTTACTAACTTGTGGGCAAGGGAGAGTTGATTCAGGTGAAGAAGTTGAGGGAGTTCAAGCCAGTCAAGTTCCCTAAGTGAGATACAGTGGTGGCTGCGATAAAATGCACCAGTGGAAAACTTAGCAATTTTATTGTAGCAAGCCTTGACCTTGTTTAGGTCTGTTTGTCTAAGGTAGGTAAGTATAGGAGAGGCATAGAGTAAAGTAGAGATTAGGAGGGAATTGGCAGCAGAAATTCTGGCTGTCTTGGTAAGGAATTGTTTGTTTCTGTACAATGCACCTAGGTTTTGTGAACCTTTTTTATGGTAAGATAATGTGAGTGTCAAATCTGAGATTGTTATCAATCTGAACAGCAAGTAGTTTGGTGTGTTCTTTTGGGGAGATGATATTTTCTTTGGCTAAATTATTAAAGTGGGGGATAATTGGATTAGATTTAGTGGGTTAGATGATAAGGAGTTTAGTCTTGCTCAGGCTGAGTAATAACTGGGCATTAGATAGCCAGTTTTCTACAGATGAAAAGGTTTCCTGTGTGATCTTGTGAAGTTCCGGTATAGTTGGGGCTGAGCAGATGAGGGTGGAGTCATCTGCATACTGTATAAGAGAAGCATGCTTGGTGGCAGTGAAAAGATCATCGGTGAAGAGTGAGAATAGTAGGGGACCAAGGATGAAGCCTTGGGGAACACAGAGTGTTACAGGAAGTCGAGGAGATAGGTCATTATGCCAGACAACTGATTGTTGGCGGCCAGTTAGATAGCTGTGAAACTAATCAGTAGCTAATTGGAAAAAGGATTGGATAGTGAGAACAAAGATTAGTAGTTTGTGTGACACCATGTCAAAAGCCTTGGATAGATCCAGAAATATAGCAGAGGAGAACAGGCCATTATTTTTATGATGAAGTATAGCATTAGTGAAAGAGAGCAAGGTGGTAGTAGCGCTGTGGTATGGCCTGAAGCCATGCTGGGTGCTGGAGAGGAGGTTATTAGCTGAGAGGTAGTCTAAGACTTGAGAATGGATGCATTTCTCAAGTATCTTGGAAAGTGGAGAAAGGATGGCTATGGGGCAGTAATTGGAAAGTACAGTGGAGGAGCCACCTTTATGAAGGGCAATGATGTGGGATAATTTCCACGGTGTGGAGACATAGCTTTCTGATAAGGACCGATTAATTAAGAGAGAGACTGGATAAACTAGGGCTTCTGCTGCTATTTTTAGGTATTCAGAGGGGAGATTGTCAGCTGCAAGTTTTGTAGGCTTAACTTGCAATAGAATTTTTGTTTTTATATAGGAAGCAGACACTGATGAAAAAGAAAAGACTGGCAGAGTATTTGGTTTTGATGTATGGAGGGTGGGTAGAGGGCTGTGTTGTTTAGTCAAAGACAGAATGGTTTCAGTAATGTTTATTGAATGAGTCAGCAATACTGCTGGAGGAAGGGGGAGTGGTATGTGGGAGGGTGCCTACTTTACCTGGGTGGAGAATGGAGTTTATTGTGGACCAGAACTGCTTAGGGTTGTGATGAGAGGAGTTTAGAGCAGACTGATAATACTAGATTTTATTTTTTTTTTATTTGCTTTTTGACCTTGTTGCACAACTCTGGAAATGACCGTCTAGAAGAGGGGGGGGGGGTTATTAAGTGCCAGTGCTCTCAGGCCTTATCTCTGATTTTCATCAATGCCCTGTTGCTTTTTGGTAGCCAAGGGGCATACTGTGTTTTGATTCTGACATTTCTTATGGGGGCATGTGTGTTTAGGATGTTTAGGAAGGTGGTACTGAAGAAGTGGATGGCTTCATCCAGATTGAGTTATTTTAGTGATGTCTAATCACATTTTTGAAGGGATGAGATAACGGATAGAGGGTTAAAGTTTATCTTGTTTTGGATTTTCCTATAGATAATGAGTTTAGCACAATTTAAGTGATGTCTCAGAAGGAATGCTGGAGTGTGGTCACTGAGGCTGTCTGGTAGACAACCAGCTAAGTATGAGTGACAGTTTTTATTGACTACTATCCAATCGAGAGTAGTATGTTTGTTAGAGCTTTTATTTATCTGGGTAGGTGACTGTATTAGTTGAGAGAAACCATGAAGGTTTAGGTGCAGGGCTGGATGATTATTACTACAAGATAGCCATTTGATATTAAAATCAGCTAGGATTTATGTTTCCTGGGGTGGGAAATGGTTAGTCCATTTCAGGAGGTTTTCCAGGGGTGGAATGTTTTAGACAGGTGGGAAGTAACATCCTATTATGTTGGCTGTTTTATTTGGGTTTAGTTTGAGGTTGGAATATAGGATTTCTTCATTTCCAATGTGGGGGTCAGATGTGTTTAGGATCTGGATGTAGAAGTGGTGTTTAAACATTAGATCGACACCATCCCCTTTCTTATATTGTCTGTCGACTCAAAGAATGTTATAACCTGTTGGAAGTATTTCCTTACTTTTGATGTGAGGTTTGAGCCAGGTTTCAGTCAGGATGAGAATATCAGCAGAATATAGGGCTATGTTGGCATTTAGGTCATGGGTTTTATTAGTTATACTTCTGATATTTAGACACATGAACAGGAGGTCAGATGGCTTTCTGTTGGATGTTAGTTGTGAGAAGAAGCAGCTATAAGGCAGATTTTAAGGTGAGGAGTTGGTAATGGTAGGACCAGGGTTAGGGAGGATATCACCACTGAGGGCTAATTTAGACATAAGTTTTATAAATCTGGTAATTAACCTGTCACATTTTAGGGATATTTTTTGTTTGAATGTGTAGGTGACTGGTAGTATGGTGGGTGCACTGGAATAAAGATTGTGATGGTATGACAAGTGTAATTATTAGGTGGGTTATGGATAGAAGTGAGAGTAAGGGTGCAGTGATAGTGGTGGAGTTTGTCTATTATGGAGTTCTGGTAGGACGTAAGGTGTGAAAGAAGAGTGCAGCACATTTGGTAGTAGCATAACTGTGTCAGATGAGCAGCTAGATTGGAAGTGGGTGGGGTACTGTGGGTGGTAGAGGAGATAGTTTACTAGTATTGTTCTGATTGGTTGCTGGCTATTGGGAGGGTTTAGTACCTAGAATAAATCAAAGTCCTAAAATATGGCTATGTCTTCCAATGGCCCTGCATCATGCAAGATGCCCCAGTGGTGCTTACAGGAATTAAGATCTTCCTGTTCTTCTTACATAGAAACCACTGGGACTATTTGCATAAAGAATCCTATAGGGTCCTTTGTATAAGGTGGATACATGACACTGTCTCTTCAGGTCAGTTAATGATGCCATAGGCATACCTTGCTCCGCTGAGCAGTGGAAATGCCAGTTCAGTGACCTGCAGAGATGCAATCCAGATCTTCTTCATTGATGGGAAGAAGAGGTTAGAGTAAGGTCACTTGAAATGCATTGCAAGCATGCTGCACAGATGTTTTCCCTATCCTACCATTGCAGACTGTACAGTAATTATATCTCTATTTTTTCAGAGCCCAAGAAGCTATTGTGGAGAATTCCCTCCAGTACCAAAGAGATAGTCCGACCTTTCCAGGAGCAAGTGAGAGTACACCTGTTTTTTTGTCATATCCCTAGAGGTATAGTTATAGTTCCTTAGTATTATGTTTCACATATTTTTCCCTTGTAGCAATACAGATGAAGTAAGCAGGTTAGTGGGTTTCTTAATTATCTGCAGCAGTTTCCAGTCTGAGTATTTTCACTTTGTTCATTTTTAATAAGCCCAGAGTCACATAACTCGCAGAAGGAAAACAGCGGCTGGTTCAGTATGATCACAGTGAGTATATTTTTGAATCCCAGGTATTTTTTGTCTTCCATCATGTTCCCTTTATGGATGGCATTTCTATCAGAGTAAAAAAATGGTACAGAAGTTCATGACCACGTTGATCATCCTTTTCCTCCACAAGCTGCATTTCCAGCAATTGTACATTTGCTCATGGATTAAAATGCACTTGTAACCTAAATTATAAAGGTCAAAATGTTCATCCATTTAGGAAAAGGATATTGCAGCATATAAAAAGCATCAGAAAAGTAGGTATAACAAATCAAGTGACTCTGCATTCTTATCACCAACGCAATCATGACCTCAGTATTTAAATTCTTTATCACTGCTCTGATCCTAAAAAGAGAAAATTAGTCTGCATACATTTTTATAAACAAAGTGAACATATCTCTGGTTCATTTTAGTCATGCTGTCTTTTTCAAAGGGGGATGTATGTCAAACCCAGAGCTGCTGGACATGCTCCACTTAAAGAAATCCCATTCCCTCCAAGATACATGCTCTAGGGACCTTAACCTTGTCACCACAATAAACAGAACATGCTGGCGGGATAGATTCCTGTCCCAGAGACTTCCCATACTCTGGAACAGACTACCTATCTATGTCAAACAGAGATCGTCATTAGCACTCTTCAAGAAAAATCTTGATGATTGGATGGGTAATAGGAAATTCATCCCAGGGATCACTTCTGTGTTTCTGCTTGACAGGGGCACAGGAAAATCATTTTCTTGGGTGGCAAAAGCCAGGGTACCTTTTTGGCTAGGCTTGTGTAGGCCCTAGATCCAATAGCCTAGTAACTACCTATGAATCTATGAACCCATGAATGCCCTGATGCAGCTTATCTGCAAAAACTGCATGTATCATCATGACAGGCAATATCATGCAGAAGATAAAAGTTGCCTTTAAAAAGTGGAGGTTGTTGGCTTTAGATTTAGACTAAAAGGGCAAGACTTTATAAATGTTCATTTTGATATTGTTTTTATATGTGGCTCATTGTCTTTTCTCCACTTTCTAAGGTCTGCGCTACATTAAAATGTTTAATGTTAAACTTTACATGTGAAGAAAGATAGCCCCCAGTGAAACAAAATAATTTTACCAAAGGCTGAAGTGGGTTTGAGAGTTCCAGATGTCCATTTGAAAGCAACTTGGGTCAACGTAGATGTTACATGGCTAAATGTAAAACATTTCTGCTTCACTTGGGGTATAGAGGAAGTTAAGGTAGTTAGTGTAATATTCTGGGCAGACTTGCCCACTATAACAAAAAATGCCTTATTTATAAGCTATTTTATAAAAAGTTTGTAAAGAGATTAACCACAAAGTATAATGACTAAAAATATGAATCAACCCCCTGTTAGTTATCCTTCAGAGGATGAGTTATCAAAAAGGAAAGGTTTCGTAGTAAGGGAGAAAGAGAAAGGCGTTTGATATGCTGAGATGAGATGACTGAATTGTATGACAGACAAGCATGGGATAAAGACAAAAAACAAAAAATTGTTGCCTAAGTGATAGCCAGAGACTTTCTTACTGATGAGTAATAAATGGACCCAGGTTAAATCAAAGAGAGCCCTTTATTAGTAGTGTTTATGGCTGAAACAGGAGGAATGCACATAGTAGCCAGGAAACTGATTAATCACCCCTATAAAGTTTTATCAGAAACTAAAAACTTTTTATGACAATTACTGATAGCTAGTTTAAATAACTGGGGAATAGATATCCAATGTGAAAAGTCTTACTGTGGGTTTTATCAAGGAAAGGAATGAGTTAATTAGGTTGGACTTCAATGGTAGCAGAAAAACTACGTGTGGGAACTATACTTTGTGTAGTCTAAGGTTAGCCAGCAGAGAGATGGTGCTCATGGTGCAGCTTAGTTGCTCCTAGAGTAGCAGGAAGTTGGATGTGGTTTCAGTGATAGTTATTCTAGGGAAATTTTATCTTCAAGGCATCTACATCTACAGAAGGCACTGCACAGCCTAGCACAAGTACAAGGCTTATATGCAGGTGAAAAGGAACAGGTTTTAAGGTAACTACCAATGGGGAAAGCCCACTATAACAGCTTCTGCAAGACTGCAGGAAAAAAAATAAAACCTTCTTAATGTAAAATGGCTGGTTTGGAGTCCAAGTATGAGAAGACCACACAATCCAGACACAGCAGTCTTGACTATCTGAAACAATGTTATAAGTACTTAAAGCAGCAGTAGAACAGTACATTTTTTATTTAAAGTACAGCAAATGCAGCAGATATCACAGAAAACTAACAATATACAATCATAATTATCAGTGGAAGTGCAAAGTAATACTTAATTTCTTCTTTTCAGCAGAGGATTGTCTTAGCTGTAATCAAATTCACTGGAACTGTCTGGCATAGTCAGCAAACAATCAGCAGCTTTGAGTGATTAAGACAAAACCCAGAGAAATGCAAACCTTACATACAGGCAAAAAGGAATAGCTTTTAACCTAACTACCAATGAGGAAAGCACACAATAAGTCTGCCACCAGCAGTCCGTAACTCAGATAGGTTTAGATCAGTGCACTTCTGCCACAAGAGAGCAGAAAGAACCTTGTTAATGTAAAATGTCTGGTTTGGAGCCCATGTGTAAGAAGACCACACAATCTAGATACAATAGCAGTGAAACTATCGGATACAATGTAATAAGTACTTAAAGCAGCAGTAGAACAGAAGAGTGCAGTTCCAGCAGGATGGGAGGCAGCCTAGACTAAATGCAATAACAGCATTAAGAACCTTTTGAACATCGTTCAGCAAATGAGCATGCTATTTTATGGGGGGATGCACATTGCCAGAAGTGTCACTATGCACCTACCAGCACAGTAATCCCAGTGCTCACAAGGTTGCCAAGGCATAGTGGTGGTACAGACACACTCCCAGGCAGTAATATTATTCTCCACCACTTATTATTCTCCACCACTGTTCTCAATCTCTTTTCTGGATATGGGTCAGGCTGAGTATGGAGGAGGCTAAGGTGGATCAATAAACAGAGCAAATGAGGAGAGGAAATGGTGACAGCTAACAGTCAGCTGCATGCAGGGGAAAAATATTAATTAAAATTAAAAAAAAGATTCAGTAGAAAGCACACTGGCACACACACACACACACACACACACACACACACACACACACACACACACACACACACACACACACACACACAGAGTTACCCAACATCTTCTAATGACACCAAAGAAACATGCCAAGGTATTTCTCTCAGCCTAACCTACCAATACTACTTATCTATTACATCCCTCAAACCAGAAATAACTAGGTTCTGACTTACTCACAACAAATGTTAATTGCACTACAATTCCTTTTGCCAACTGGTCCCTCAACATGTCATCTCATGAATTCACAGTTAATTGCTTCCAAATGGTGACCACGCTGGTAAGGCATCTGATTCTAAAAAATATATATGCCTATATCTAGATCTAGATCTAGATTTGGATTTAGCTAGCTACTGTAATAATTTGGGGATATAATTAACATACAAACAGGTATTTCAGGCATTCAGACGTTTTTAACACATTTCCTTTGTTCTTTGATGAAAGCCCTGTAAGATCAAGTTTGAAATCATCATACCTTTTAACCTTTAGTGAAAGAAATCTGGACAAAGCCTAAAATAATGGGGTGACAAAGGCCCAACAATATGGACAGATTTTAAAAATCAATCTTATAAGCTTAGAAAGTTGCTAGAATAACAGGATTTGTGTTAGCATGCATGTTCTGAATAGTATGAGGTCACAAACTCAAATGCATGTCATTACTTAATGACTTCATTCAGAAAACCATAAGTTTTAGAAGAATGGACCAAAATATGAGGCAGAAATCTGGAAAATCTGAGAAAATCTTGGCAGTTGAAAGGTATCATATATCTTATAGTAAACAAAACAGTCAAGTCTTGCATATATTCACAGTAAAAGGCTTCTGCTTGCCACTCACTGGTTTAATCCACCGTTCTGACATACTAAAAATCTCTCTCTCACTCTATCTCTCTTTCTAAGACTCTTCTTCTCTCCTCTGTCAAACAATGACTTATTTTTTTCTTTCTCTTCAACACTGGCTGCTTTAATTATGTTTATTTCATCCTTTTAAAAGAATGGGGGTGTGGTCTCTTACATTGCAGACATGTGTATTGTATCATCCTCAAACATGGTCCTAACAGTGCAGCTTGGCCCATTTTAAAAAGGGTGGCATACCTCAATGTAAAACACATACACACACACACACAAACTTGCGTGGTGTGTGTGTGTGTGTGTGTGTGTGTGTGTGTGTGTGTGTGTGTGTGTGTGTGTGTGTGTGTGTGTGTGTGTGTGTGTGTGTGCGTGTGTGTGTGTGTGTGTGTGTGTGTGTGTGTGTGTGTGTGTGTGTGTGTGTGTGTGTGTGTGTGTGTCTGTTCCTCTAACATAAAATTAAGATTCCAATGAGTTGCCATGGTTTACTTGGAGGTCCCTTATGCAAAATCCCTTTCAAGAACATTTTGGCATACAACTGCCTTAAAAGAGGAGGATCCATGGGCAGACTTTGAAATGGCTGATGAATGAACCTTGATAGATGAATAAGAAGGCCATAGAATAGTAACCCACACAAATATTGTAAAACCAAAGAACAACTAGGCCAGAATGAGTGTTGATGATGTTGTTGGGACCAACTAGAAAACCTTTTAGATTTGATAATATATTGCATGATTTTCTAGTATCAGGTTTTCTTACCTCCATTAGTACGTGCTGCACATCCTCAGAAAACAGTTGCCTTAAAAGGAGTTAAGACACTATCATCCAGGAAGTCAATTGAAGATGATTGATGTCAGGGTGTATCAAACACTCCTGTTCTTGTGTGAGAAGATCCATTCTGTGAGGAAGATAGTGGTAATTGCCCCTGGCCATTTCCGAAAATAGGGAGAGCCACTGTTGCCTGGGTCAGAAGGAAGTCACCACGATGATTTTGGGAGATCCCTTCTGAATCTTCAGAAGTAGCCTGGATATTAGAGGGAAGGGTGGAATGGTACAAAGAGACATTTGTGTACAAAGAAAAGAAAATGCATCTGTCTTTCAGGCCTTCTTTTGTGGAGTCCTAGAACACAATTTTGCTAGTTGATTGTTCAAAGAGGAAGCAAAGAGATCTAATTGAGGAACTCCCCACAGACAGTGCAAAACTTGAAAGACCCCTGGATCTAGTTTCCATTTGTGAGGATCTACCCCAGTCCATCTGTTTGTCTGCCTTAGAACTTTGCTCTGATAGAATGCAGGATGCCTGTAGAGTGAGAGTTTCCTATGAAGCTATCCCAAGCTAATATGGCTAGTCCGCAAAGTGAGTACAACCTGCTTCACCCCTTGCTTGTTGATGTATCACTTCACTATAGTATTGTCTGCAAACACTTAAAGAGATTCTGGGGAGCAAAGATTGTTCAGAGAATTGAGTGCCTTGATCAGGGAAGGCATCTCCTTGTTATTTATGCACTTGCATCTGTCCTTGGTGTCTCCCACCAAGGTGTGCACACCCTGTGCACTTTTACCTCTCCTGAAATTACTCTCCAAGCAAAGTCTGAAACATCTGTGGTGACGGAGTGCTTTGGATCAGGGAGGGAGAAAGGTAGACTTTAACTTAATAATATCTGTTGTCTCCACCAAGTGATTTCTCTTCTGACAAAGCCCAGTACTGGGATCTGAAAATATAAAAGGTATTGATGCTGGGACCAAAGGGACCTCAGATACCACTGTGTCTTTATTATGTGGAATCTTGTCAGGGGTATCGTGAGATTCACAGATGCCACAAGACCCAAAAGCTTGAGGTATTCCATCACAGTGACTGAAGTCTGAGTGGAAAAATTTAGAAATAGATCTAAATAATCATCTATTTCTTCCTGTGGAAGAAAAGCCTTTTGAACTGATGTATCTAGTTGACATCTCAGGAACAGAATGCTGTGTGAAGAAGATAAGAAAGACTTTTGAATGTTGTCTTGGAATCCCAGCTTCTGCACAAGATCTTTCACCCAAGAGACATATTCTTGACAATTTTGAAAAAGACTCTGCAAAGATAAGCAAGTCGTCTAAATGCCAAAAAAAATGTGGATACCCTGTAGCCTCTAATGAAGTATAACTGGAACTAGACAGTTTGAGAACACTCTTGGTGCAGTGGATAGTCCAAAGAGTAAGACATAGAACTGAAAATATGATGCAGACCCACAAAATCTTAAGAAACGACTGAAGTCTGGATGAATAGGAATGTGACGATAAACATCTTTAAAGTTTAGTGTTACCAGTAAACTTGAAAGAGGAAGAAGAAGCAACAGGTTGTGAAGTCACATCATTTGAAATTGGACACTATCACAAACAGGTTTAGGAAAGAAAGATCTATTACTGGTCTCTAAGTGTTTTCTTTATTTGGTACTAGGAACATCTTTGAATAAATCCCCTTCATGTAGATCAGTGTATGTGTGTCTCTTTAAGAAGCTATCCAAGGGCTTGCACAAGTGTATAAATACTGAGCATGTGCAAGCCTAATTGCCATTTGGTAGTAAGCTGTTGAGATGAAAGCATGTATGTATATAAGGTCTGTCTGTCAGTTTGTTTATATTCTATGATGCTGCTATCCATCCTTATGTGTTCTTATGTAATAAAGCATCTAAACAAAACACTTTACCTGCTTGTCAACTGTATTTAGGGGGACGAGTGACATGGTGTCAGAAGAGGTATGGCAAAAATGACTTGTTGCAGAAAGAGCTCCAGTTTCTCCAGTTTGAATCTGAGAGACATTCTGTTAGTGTTGGAGGTATATACAGTAGTGGATCAACCGTACTGCATGTATAATTCACAAAACAGTCAGAAACAAATTTCAGATGTAAAACTTGCTCAAATAATTTCTTCTTTGCAAAGTATGAAATGAAGCATACAGAATGCTCTAAATGATATTTAAATAAATCAAAATGTCTGATATTGATAGAGATATTTAAATTACTATGGGAAATACTTGAAATAAAGTCTGAATTGCATAAAATGAATAAAATAAAAGGACACTATTGCATTTTCACTAAGAATGTAATTTTTGCATTAATTAAAGATATCCGACTTATCAGAAGTGCATGAAGTGTTCTCATGTTTGAGAAGTATTACAGTAAAGTTATTTAGCAAAATATAGCCATGGCAGAGCATATTTCGCAAAGTACAGTATTTCAAAGAGTTTATTGTACATTTGAATGTTATTATAAGTACTCTCACAGTACAACTTGTTCATACATAATTACAAGGGCCATATTTTCAGTGTGGTTGTGCATACTTTGTTGACATGGCAGATGGATTTTGAAAAACAGGTACACTTGTGTTTGTTAATAATATTGCAGAGAACTGGAGAGTGTTTCAGAAAGAGCATGATATTTTTATACAGGCTGCATTTTCTGATAAAGATGATTTTACAAAGACATTTATTCTACTTAATTTAGCTGGGCTAGAAACCATTAAAAAGGAACGGTCATTTGTGCATGCACCTGCTATCTTTGCAGGAGAGGGGGAACCATCATATTGTTGTACAAACTGAATCAATGGAGGACCCTGAGTGTTTAAAACATAAATTTAGAGAAAAATGTAACCCCCAGACAAATAATTCAATGGAAAGTCACTTGTTTTGTACAAGCGATCAAGTCTGGTGAGACGTTTGCAGCATATGCAACTGATTTGAGAAACAAGGCTAAAACATACAGATTTGGTTATTTAAGGGATGAGTTGTTAAAAGACTTGTCTGTGGTATTAAAAATGATGCAGTAAGAAAGATTTTGCTTTGTGACAGTGATTTAACTTTGAATAAGGCCACTGAGATTTGTCAGATACATGAGCTGTCAGAAAGGCCCACAAATAGGTTTACAAATGAGAAAGGCATGTTTCCAGTAACTTCTAAGGCTCGCATTGATAGTATGCAGAATGTGATTAAAAGAAACAGGTCCAAGCACATGGCAACAACTGTAGCCCCTGCAGCACTCATTGGTAAACCTCAGAGCTTTCTAGCAAGTTCCAGAGTATGCACAGTCTCAATGAAGCACAAGAGTGAGTCAGCAAACTCAAAGCAAGGGCCCCAACCCAGTTTCACTGCCAACTGTCATAATTGTGGTGGAAATCATGAATCTAAAAGGGAAAAGTGTTTAGCTTTTGGTCAACAATGCCACAAATGTGATAAGTGGAACAATTTCAAAAGGTTTTGTAAATCAAAAGGCACACATTATTTTATTAAAAGGGAACATTTCAAGAAAACAGTTGATCAATTAGAAAGCTGTGACCCTACTTTTTATGTAAAGGATGTGTCAGTGCTGAGGGAAACAGTCAGTGCAGTAGATTTATGGGCCATGAATGAAGTATTTTGTACTGTTCGGATAAATGGCAAACCCATAGAGCTCAAAGTTGATGCAGGCTCAAAGTACAATATTATGCCTGCAGAAACATTTGCTAGATTAAGTGCATTGTAAGGCTTGATTTGGCAAAGTCTACGAAGCCTGTTGCTTATGATGGTGAAGAGATTCAAACAGAAGCCTCAGTAAAGCTTTCATGACACTCTGCTGGGGGAAGCTATGACTTATTATTTTATGTGGTCAAGAGGCATGTCCAATCATTATTAGGGCTCAGAGACAGTTTGAAAATGGGACTGCTTTCATTTAACAAAGAAGTCCACTAAGTTAGTTTAAACGACCACTACTCTAATTTTGCTCAGTCTATTCTTTCCACCTTTCAGAGACAAACTAGGCAATCTTCCAGTTGTGTACTACATGAAGTTAGAGCCTGTATAGTTCCAATAGCTATGCAGACCAGAGTCAAAGCTGAACTAGACAAAATGGTGCAACAAGGTGTGGTTTGTCCAGTTGGTTCATCTACCCCAACTGAATGGGTATCTTCCACGGTGGTAGCGCATAATAAAAGCTCAGGTGCCATCAGAATATGTATTGATCCACAAGATGTGAACAAGGCATTGAAAATACCTCATCATCCAATGCATACAAAAGAAGAAGTCTCTGCTCTTATGCCAAATGCCACTGTTTTTTCTGTCTTAGATGCAAAGAGTTCATTTTGGCAAATGTTGCTTGACAAGAAATCCTCATTGCTAACTACTTTCACCACTCCATTTGGAAAGTACAGATTTCTGAGAATGCCATTTGGGATAAATTCTGTAAGTGAAGTCTTTCATTGTGCTATGGAGCAAATTTTTTCTGGGTATCCTTGTGCTATTATAATAGACAACATACTAGTGGGAGGTAATGGTGAAGCAGAGCATGACAGAGACCTCAGAAAAGTTCTGGAAAGGGCATGCCAAGTGAATCTTAAGCTCAATCTAAAGAAATGCAAATTCCGGCTATGAAAAGTCACTTATGTTGGTAATTTATTTATCAGTTCGGGTCTGTGACCAGACCCTTCTAAGCAAACAGCCATTCTCGAGATGCCAGCTCCAGACAATGTCCAAGCCCTGCAATGTTTTCTTGGCATGGTTAACTACCTAGGCAAGTTCATTCCAGACTTGAGTCAAATATCAGCACCACTCAGAGAGATGACATGTAAAGATGTATCCTGGTCATAGTTAGAGCAACACCAGAAAGCATATGATGTCCTGAAGCAGAGAATTGCCAGTCCACCTACTTTCAGATAGTATGACATCCACAAGCCAGTTACTCTTTCATATAATGCTTCAAAATTTTGTCTTGGTGCAGTCACTTTACAAGAGGGTCAACCTGTTGCCTATGCATTCAGGACTCTTACTCAAACTGAAATGCAGTATTCTCTGATAGAGAAAGAACTTTTGGAAATTGTGTTTGCATCTTTCAAGTTCCTTGATTATGATTATAGTAGACCTATCCAGATCGAAACAGACCAGCAACCTCTAATCGCTATTTTGAGAACGCCTATGCATTCAGCTCCAACCAGATTACAACACATGATGTTGAAATTGCAAAAGTATAATTTCAATCTTCTCTACAGGAGAGACACATTTCTTTATCTTGCTAATACATTCTCCAGATTGCCCAGAAGTACCACTGAACAGCATGAAAATGAGAATCTTGATTTTGAAATCATGGAAGGGAGAATTTTTTATTCTACGTGTCTTGATGAGCTTAGCAATAATACAGCCAGAGCTCTAGCTTTACAAAAGCTAGCCACTTTATTCAGCTAGGATGGTCATCAAAACAGTCCAGTTTACCTAAAAAAGTGCAACCTTATTTTCCTTACAGAGGTGAGATTTTGTCAGACAATGGTATTGTCATGAAAGGTCCTAAAGTTATTGTTCCAAAGTCTTTGCAACAAGAGTACAGTACTATCTTACATTGAGGTCAACCAGGAGCAGGCTCTACCAAAAGAAGGACAAGAGGATTAATATTTGAGCCTTCTATGTCACAAGATATTGAGAGAGTACTTTCATCTTTTATGTGTGTAGTAGTACTAAGTCACATCAACAGAGAGAACCACTTGAGCTAAACCAAATTCCTAAACTATCCTGGTCAAGAGTAGCCACCAAAATTTTCAATTGGAATGGTCAACATTGCTTGGTGTTATTAGACTCTTATTCTAACTGGCTCGAGATTGACCTACTTCCCAATCTTACATCCAATACTGTCATTACTAAGAAGCATTTAACCCAGAAGTCCTACTATGATAAGACCTGAAAACTGCTCAGTCCATTACAAGAGGGAGAAGTGGTAAGGATGCAAATGTCCAAAGGTTGAGTTGTCCAGATTTCCAGTTTCAGAAGAAGTTCCAGAGAATATTCCCGTTCCTGTGATGAATAACAACGTTTCTTATATGAGTTGTTCACCGAAGACTCTCCTTGTTGCTAAACCCAGTCTTCATTGTTATGTTACGAGATCTGGTTGCATTTCCAGACCATGTAATAGAAACACAGCAACATGGACAAGAACATTGTGTTTGTTTCTAGTGTCTATATTAGTGCATGTCTAACTGCAATGTCCTTTTCATTTAATGGCATTTTTTTAAGAGGGAGGATGTAGATCAATGTGTGTGTCTCTTTAAGAAGCTATCCAAGGGCTTGCTAAAGTGTATAAACACTGAATAGGTGCAAGCCTGGCTGCTATTTTGTAGTAAGCTGTTGAGATGTAAACATGCATGTATGTAAGGTCTGTCTGTCAATCAGTTTGTTTATAATTTATGATACTGCTATCCATCCTGATGTGTTCTTGTGTAATAAAGCATCTAAGCAAAATATCCTGCCTGTGTGTCATCTGTACTTAGAGGAACAAGTGACACTTCCCTTCCTTGGAAGGAGGAACTGGTTCTATCACTCCTTTGGACAGCATGTGATGAAGAACAAGAGGAAACTAAACAGTCTGATTTGCAGGATAAGGAATGACCACCCACGAAAAGGAGGAATTTCCTGACACTGCCATCTGTAACCTTGATGAATTATTTTCAGAACTCATTTGTCTGAGATAATCTATTGCCAAGGAGAAAAAAAGGAGATTCAGATTTTCTGGAAGAGAAAGAGGGCCAGGGTGGGAGGGGATCACAAGATCTCTTGAATAATCATTCAAAATTGTTGGAGAGTCCTTTTTTATTAGCAGGTTTAAGAGTTTTTGGGATCTCCTTGAAACTTTATCTGAAAAAGTCTGTTTACCTTAATTCTGCTGAGACTGTTATTCTGTTTTTTTTACCAAAACTGGATAATTTATTTATTTATTTTTATTTGAAGTTTGTTAACCGGGAAAGTCCATTGGACTGAGAAGAGCCCTTTTTCAATGGAGGCCCAGGGAGAAAAGCTCCATGTACAGACATACAATGCGAAAAACAATAGAAGTTAATACAGTATTTAAAATTACAAAAATCAAACAGAAGTTCATACAGATATTAACAATGCAAAAAAATCAGCAGAAGTTAATGCAAGGTATTAAACATTATAAAACTGGTAGAGATTTAATAATATAATAATAGTGAAATAAAATAAATTTGAGTAAATAGCGACATTAGTAGCTTTTGCAACCCTTTTGCGATGATAAGTATTCTGATTGTATGTGGATGGTATGCCTACAATATCTAAGGTAGAAAGAAGGTAAGAGTATGTACGAGATAGAAGGAGGAGAAGAAAAAGGAAAGGGTAGTGTTGCATGGAGTTTAAAGAAAAAGGATGAAGGGAGAATTAATGGAGAAGGATGAAGCTAGAGGCAGTAAGTAGGTAGAAGTTAAGAGGGGTGAGAGCAGGAGCACTCCCAGGTATAAGAGAGATAAGAATGGAGCAGGGTCTTGAATGTGGAGAAGTTCTGGGTAGTTCGGATATGGGTGGAAGTGAGTTCTATTTTATTGCAAGGGAAAATGATAGTAGATGTTGCCCAAGAGTATGTAGGTATTTGTACACTTCAAGGAGATTTTCATTACTGGATCTTAGAGATCAATCAGGAAGATGGATAGTAAAGATGGAAGAGAGGGAGGGGCATTGAGATGGCTTGAAATGAGTTTTTGAGCAGAGAAGAGATGGATAAGGAGAAAGAAAATCCCTTAGACAATACGGAAAAGGAGGGCTGAAAATTCTTAGAGATTCATGGGATCAGCTTGCCCCTTTCATCTCACTTTTTGCATCAATAGGTCCAAACACTAAATCTCTATCCAAGGGAGAATTTAAAATCTCATTTTTAATATCACCTGGATGGTTCAGAGAACGCAGTCAAGCAAATCTCCTTTTATCCATACTGGTGGCCATAGACCTGGAAGTAGTATTGTCAGAGTCATACACACACACACACACACACACACACACACACACACACACACACACACACACACACACACATGTGCGCACTGCAAACAATGAGTAGTGACTTGTGCAATAAAAAAACTAAAATATTTAAAGCATTGTTTTTGTCCACAAGAAGAAATTGAAGATAACACATTCCTCATACTTTCACAATGGGTCAGAATAAACTCTAACATATGAGCCTGACAATTTAAACTTCTAAAATCCAAAGTTGCAGAAGCCTGCACTTTTCCCCATACCTAACAATAATTTTCCCATCCTTATTAGAAAGCATAGGGTTGGAAGTAACTAAGTGCAGAGCAGCAAGGGAGTCAACTAAGGCTATAGCTGCTGGGTCAGGTTTGGGAATAGTATATAAACATTTTTTAAAAGACTGTGGAGCTTTATACATCCTATCTATCTTTTTAGGGACAGCTAGCTGACTATCAGGAAAAACTGCAGAAAGTAAAATACATATTCACTAAATCAGACAGGTCAGGAGGAATGGGTGTAGGTTCTGGAAAATAATGTAATAATTCATAGTATTTTTTTGAGAGCCTGAGAAACCTCATGTTCTCCCACTGACAACACTGGGATAGTCTATTAATAGATCAGAAAAAGAGAAATCCCCACAAGGATAATTCAAAAAGAGAGCTCTCCTCTGAGTTTGAATCAGAAATCTTAGGACAAAACCCTGAATCCATCCCTGCATCGTCTTGTTAGATTCAGATTCTTGAATCTCTTCAGAAAAGGCAGCATCTCTCTTTTTTTACCAGAAACTACTCTACAAGAAGGATTAATAGCCTGAATAAAACTCCAAGCCAGTCCCAGTAACTTACTTCTATCCAAAGAAATTCGAGGAGGAGTGGATTCATGCTTTGTTTTCTGTTTCATTTTGACAGGAAAAATGGGGCCAGCTGTGTTAATAATGGTAGCCACTGCCCCCCCAAGGATGGGCACAGCATTCTGACACAACAGGGAATCCTTCCATATTCCCTCTCCCAGGATATATAAGAATGGGTCTCCCTTGCCCACTGAGGAGACCTCAACAGCTGCAGAGGATATGGATAACTCCCTGACCATAGTGCCTGTAGGTGCTACACCAGAGGGATCTGGGGACAAAGATGA
The DNA here is from genome assembly GCF_019279795.1 of Protopterus annectens. Taxonomy (NCBI): domain Eukaryota; kingdom Metazoa; phylum Chordata; order Ceratodontiformes; family Protopteridae; genus Protopterus; species Protopterus annectens. Next base: position 1,428,960,305 of record NC_056726.1, read on the forward strand.
GTGGTCTGAGGTACAACAAAAGGCCACAGCAGAGTCACCCACCTGTGGCTGAGACAAACTGCTAGCCTGCTGTGATGGCAGTGGCTGTTTGATTAACTTTTTTCTTTTGGTTGCTGGAAGGAGGACTGATTGTGGGAGTAACAGTCTGTTCCATGGTCAAACTGAGAAGGGTTCCTGTATCCTGGGAAAAAAAACAAGCAACAATACCAGTAAAACTACCAGTCCACAAATGTTAAATTTTTTACAGAAACAAACATAGTAAAAAGCACTTTCAAACATTATAGCAGCCACACATCCTTAAAATAAACACAATTTCTCCACAGAAAATAGTTTATCAGTTAGATAACACCATTTTTAAAGTGACAAAAGCAATGAATGATCCATTTAAAAGCATGTTACAGTCTTGAGACTATCTATTAAAACCCAACACTGCTGAAAAGGAAAGTAATAAAACATCAGCAAAACAAATAAATAAATAAAATAAAGAAGAAAATATAAGTGTTTTACCCCATAGGGAACTTATTTGCCCAGCTAAGGAAAGCACAAGCAAACTGTCAATCCTCAAAAGCTTCAGAGGAGTGTACTCTTCAGTGGCAGTAAAGTACTGGAAGGTTTCAAACCCAAACTTGTTTTTTAGTCAGTTCAGCTCAAGTTGCTTGACAGTTTGGGTGCATGGAAGGGGGTCTGAAACTTTGGAAGTTGGCTGCCAAGGATATAACCCATATCCATATAGTTTGGCCTGCTTCCTGTACTCTGTTGATCTCTGGATGCATTTATTTTAAACTGAAGTTTTTCATTTAAGTTTTGTTCACCACTATTTTGTATCTTATTTTTGTATTACATTTGTTTTAAGTTTTCTATTCTGTTGGGGTTTTAAGAGGTCTTGGATAGGGTCAGTTAGAAAACTTAGCAAGGAATTCCTTTGCAAGCAGTGAAAAATATCAGATAATTAGTTTGAGGAGCTGAGAAACATCATTCCTCTTTTAGTTAGAAATATCTGTATTGAACTGAAGTGTTTGTTTGGCCTTCTTGCTGTACTCTGCCTGAATATTGCTGATCTCTGGATGCATTTTACTTTGAATTGAAGTATTTCATTTAAGGTTTGCTCACTTCTATTTTGTATGTTATTCTTGTATTACATTTGTTTTGTTTTAAGTTTTCTGTTCTGTTCTAGTTTTAAGAGGTCTTGGTGTCAGAAAAATTAGCAAACAATTCCTTTGCAAACAGTGAATAACATCAGATAATTAGTGGGAGGAGCTGAGAACCATTCTTCTTTTAGTTGGAAATATTTCTATTTAGCTGGATTGTTTGTTGGGCCTGCTTGCTGTACTCTGCCTGAATATTGCTGATGTCTGTCTACATTTTATTTTTCCCACCTACCCACCCAATTGTTGTGTTCTTAAACTTGGTGGCTTTTGAGTTGGCCACCCCTACTACAAATCTGATTTTGGACACTCCTCCCAGTCCCAACTCATCAGCTCATTCTACTGAGTACAGAGAGATTATTTGGGAAGGCCCACCCCCTTAGTTTCTTAACCTTGAAATATCTTCTGTTTCCTCCGTTTCCACTTAACTTAAAATGCACTTTATTCAGCTGCCCACTTTATTAGTTTAGTTTCCTTTTGCTACTTGTTCTTAAAAAAAACATTAAATTACATTTATTCTGTTGCATTTATTACTGTTTGTTAGTAGTCTGATTAAATTGTAACTGTTATTCTAAGCCTCTTTGTTTTAGTTTAAGCACTTGGGCTTCATGCTAGTTGTTTTACATTAAGAAGGTTTGTGGTCTACACTCTTGTGGCAAGAGAGGCAACTTACATCCTTCTAAGTTAGGAATTGCTGGTTGAAGGCTTAGTGTGTCTGTTATTATAAAAGTGTCTTAGTTCTGGTTGAAGTGTTTGGGCTTCAGGCCAGTTATTTTACATTAAGAAGGTTTGTGGACTACACTATTGTGGTAGGATATGGTAGCTTCTGCCCTTCTGAGCTGTGAATTCCTGGTTGAAGGCTTGTTCTGCCTGCTTATTTGAACAGTTTATTTTTCTGAAACTGGTGCACTTTGTTTGCTGTAGCATATGCAAGATTCAGACCTGCAGAATCTAGGTCTGCTTGTATAACTTTGAACACTAAATCAAGCCATCTTTTGTTGGAGAGGGTTCCCTGCTCCCTAGTCGCAGGAGTGTGCAGTTAGAACTCAATTGATTGAAGGTTGCTGGAACAGGGCTCAGTTTTGAGCTTTTTTTATTGGTTAATTTGTTTAAATCAGTTTGTTCTCATTTGCTACATAAGCAAATCCAAGCAATCTGCTGATTTCTGCAAAACCTAAGTAGAATTTTTTACTGTATGTTTAACTTTTGAACTGCATTTTACATCACTATTATTTGAACTGTTTTTTTTTCTGAAATTGTTGCACTTTGTTTGCTGTAGCATAGACTAAATTCAGACTTACTGAATCTAGTTCTGTTTGTATAACTTGAGCACTAAAATAGGCCATCATTTGTTGGAGATGGTTCCCCTGCACCATAGTGGCTGGAGTGTGCTGTTAGAACTCATCTGATTTAAGGTTGTTGGAACAGCACTCAGTTTTTGCATTTTTATTGGTTAATTTGTTTAGGTCTGTTTGTGCTCACTTGCTACATAAGCACCACATTTGTGCATCACATACTGACATGTAGTGCTGGGCACCATTGGTGGTTATAGACACAAACAGTTTTGCCTGCAAATTTTCCCTTAGTATTCTGCTGGTGCTCCATTGGTGAGTTCTCATGTTTGACCCTCACTGGCAGGTGATACATTCAGCAAAGCTCCTGATGTACCAACACAGATTCTACCCACTAGCACTTCATATTTTTTGTCTACTTTTCCCGTTCTCTACTTTAGCTGGTCCTTCCTGTCCTCTCCCTGTTTCTGCCCACATCACTTTACCTAGCATTATGGATGGACAATTTCCCACAGTTTCTCCAGTCAGCCTGGTCGACATGGGCATCCTGAGGCAATGTAACAAGTGCCTCATGTACATTGACAACCCACTTCTTTTAGTCCACACAATTTCATTACGTGAGAGATGCATCTATATCAAGAACCTAGAATCCAGGCTCTCTCGCTCACCAGTCAGTTCATCTGATACTAAGCAGGTTGTCAGCATGTACACCTCACTTCCTGCACCTAATATACCAAAAACACATAAACCCACATATGCGGAGCTCCTTACAAGAAGCTTACCTAAACATCAGAGACCTTGCAAGCACACACATAAGCACACTTCACATAATACATCCTCTGCAGAATATACTACACATAATATATCACACACTGGTGTCTCAAAAGTCAAGCTTCTAAGGCTAAACACAAAAACAAACATCTTAGTCATAGGCAACTCAGTTGTGAGAAGCACAGATGTCCCTCTCAACAGGTTGGATAAGGAAAAGGTCATGGTCAGCTGTCTTTCAGATATCAGGATCTGCCACATCACACATGCACTCAAGTCACTCAAGAACAGGCACTGTAATGACTCTGTCATAGTCCATGTTGGTGTGAATGACTTGAGACATACCTCAGTGGACTATATGAAGAGAGGCATGACTGAGCTCTTTGATTATGTGTCTCAGGCAAGTATTTCTCTAGCCTTAAGCAGCATTTTACGTTTAGCTAAGATGATACCTCAATACAAACAAAATATGATTGCCTTCAATGACTGGCTTAGTGTCTGGTGTCATTCAAAGGGGATCCAGTATCTGTCAGCATGGGGTAACATGGTCAACAGACCTCAACGCTATGCCAGAGATGGTCTTCATCTGTCATCCCTGGGATTTTGGTTGCTGACTAAGGCTTTTAACATCCCCATAGTGCCTTTTTTAGGCAATGTCACAACAACAAAATTCCCTACATAACAATACCCTCTAAAAACAACTTCAAGGTTATGCTGCTAAATGCTAGGAGTCTAAACTAGAAACTGCACTTACTGGAAGCAGTTCACACCCTGGAAAATGCTGACATTTGTGTAGTCACTGATACCTGGTTTAAAGCTGCAGACAGCAACCAGGCTATACCAGGTTACATTTCCTTCCACATGTTCAGACCACAAATTGAGAACTAAAGGAGGTGGTATATCAATATTCATTAAAGATAAATACACCTCTAGATTGGTTAAACAGCATGAGCCCCTTGAATTACTTCAGGTACAATTTTCTGTAGGTAAGACCCCTCTTTAGGTCATTGCCAGCTATAGGACCCCCTCCATGAATCAGGACTTCCACTCAGCCTACTTGGATGTACTTGAGTCAATCAAGATACAAATAGACACCCTGGTTTTGGGTGACTTTAATTACCTGTCCATTGACTAGGTAAATTTTATGCATTCTAACTCACTTACCCAAAGGATCCTGGACTTCATAAACTCCAATGCCCTGGACCAGCTGGTCGACACACCCACAAGGGGCT